>NC_084553.2:35920950-36140950 GCF_033978685.3 Nerophis lumbriciformis | reverse complement strand
TAAACACACACGGGTAAATATGGATTCATTTATATTGAAAAATAAGAACAGAAACCTGAATGTGTTGTGCGCAGGGAAGTATTGGCATAGAAGAGCATGAATCATCAAACCGCCAAGGCCTGCGGCTGTCATGTGTAAGTAGACCTCTCAGTTCCACACATGTAAGCCCTCCCATTTTAAATGACTGAACATTCAAACTGACTTGTCTCTTAAAGCCTTCCGTAGACTATGTTGCACAGTCTTGTACAGTAGGTGGCGATATGCTGTTAAACCGAGAGAAAAGAAGAAGAACACTGTATTTTTTTATTTATATTTTTTTTAGTTTATTTCAAATATGTATGCATACAACATGATACATCACAATTGGTAATAATTGTAAAGTCACAACTCTGCCTATACAGTAAATTACTGTAACAGTATTCCACAGTTTACAAAGAGCTACAATTATGTATAAAGCAAACTATAATCTGCTACCCAAGAATGTACAACATTTTTTCTCAACAAAAGAGGAGAAATGTAACCTTAGAGGAAAATCTAATTTAAAACATTTGTATGCTCATACAACACGTAAAGGGGAACATTATCACAATTTCAGAAGGGTTAAAACCATTAAAAATCAGTTCCCAGTGGCTTATTTTATTTTTCGAAGTTTTTTTCAAAATTTTACCCATAAATATCCGTAAAAAAAGCTTCAAAGTGCCTGATTTTAACCATCGTTATATACACCCGTCCATTTTCCTGTGACGTCACATAGTGATGCCGATACAAACAAACATGGCGGATAGAACAGCAAATTATAGCGACATTAGCTCGGATTCAGACTCGGATTTCAGCGGCTTAAGCAATTCAACAGATTACGCATGTATTGAAACGGATGATTGTAGTGTGGAGGCAGGTAGCGAAAACGAAATTGAAGAAGAAACTGAAGCTATTGAGCCATATCGGTTTGAACCGTATGCAAGCGAAACCGACAAAAACGACACGACAGCCAGCGACATGGGAGAAGGCGAGGACGAATTCGGCGATCGCCTTCTAACCAACGATTGCTATGTGTTTGTTTGGCATTAAAGGAAACTAACAACTATGAACTAGGTTTACAGCATATGAAATACATTTGGCAACAACATGCACTTTGAGAGTGCAGACAGCCCAGTTTTCATCAATTAATATATTCTGTAGACATACCCTCATCCGCTCTCTTTTCCTGGGGGTCTGGCGGAAGATTTCTTTGACTTTATCGTTGGAAATGCATCAGCTTTGAGTGTCGCAGGATATCCACATATTCTTGCCATCTCTGTCGTAGCATAGCTTTCGTCGGTAAAGTGTGCGGAACAAACGTCCAATTTCTTGCCACTTTCGCATCTTTGGGCCACTGGTGCAACTTGAATCCGTCCCTGTTCGTGTTGTTACACCCTCCGACAACACACCGACGAGGCATGATGTCTCCAAGGTACGGAAAACAGTCATAAAAACGGAAAATAACAGAGCTGATTTGACTGGTGTTTGTAATGTGTTTGAGAAAATGGCGGATTGCTTCCCGATGTGACGTCATCGCTCCGAGAGCGAATAATAGAAAGGTGTTTAATTCTCCAAAATTCACCCATTTAGAGTTCGGAAATCGGCTAAAAAAATATATGGTCTTTTTTCTGCAACATCAAGGTATATATTGACGCTTACATAGGTCTGGTGATAATGTTCCCCTTTAAACCCTTTGGCATATCAGTATGTGGAATCAATTATGGAATGGGTTAACCAAAGAAATCAAACAAAGCAGCAATATGATTCAGTTTAAGAGACTGTTCAAACTACATGTGTTCACAAAGTACACAGAACAAGAATTAAGATGAACATCTTGAACCCTTCTTTTTTTTTTTTATTGAGACAAATATTATTTATGTATTTAATATTTGTTTACTTACTATGGTATATGATTTATTTATTATTAATTTGTTCACTGTTCTGTTACAGAGAACAATGAAATAGTATAAAATTGCTATGGTATGAAAAGGGGTAAGACTAAATAAAATCTGCTTCTTCCTACTTCTTTTCGGACGTGCTGTAATGAAACAACTAGAAATATATGATGCATTACATTGTATTGTATGCATGTTCCAAATAAACTGAAACTGAACTGAACAGAACAGTAAATTACTGTAAATATTGCTGTGAAAATAATCATTAGCCAGTAATTTACTGTGAATGAACAACATTTTTTAATGGTGTACTGTATTTTGCCGTTTTTTTTATTGTTGTCCTTCTGTTTAAGTGTGTGATTAAAACTAAGTACAGATGATTGCATCTCTTGGATGTGGATGTTTTTGTTGCTGACATACTGTATATCTATTGAGAGGCAATGTGTGGCAGAGAGTACTTTATCTATCGCTGTTATTGTCATTGTCCACTTATTGACTAAAGCAGAGATTCTCAAATTGGGGTATGTGGTATGCGGGCGCCGTCGAGTGGTACGCCAAAGAATCACTTGATTAAAGTACAGTGTTTTATTTTCCTTTATCCAAATATAGTGTTACTGTTCAAACTGTGTGTAATGTTAAAGTGGCCAGAAATATGAAATATACTGCTGAAATAAAACATCTGACTCTGTTATAATTAATAATTGGGCCTACTATGCTACTCCCAGCAGGCACAAAACATTATACATACCCATCCTTTAAAACTGACTTTGAAACAACGTTGCAAAATAATTGTATTTGTAAATTGAGACAACGTTGGTGTCCAACATTTGATCCCCGTTGTTGGTTGGGAAATTACCAAATTTCAAAGGTCAAATCAACGTCACAACCAGACATTGAATAATCGTCGTCAAAAAGCATGTTGTTTCAACGTTGTATTTCTGTGTTGTGAAATATTGGTTGGAAAATGACCAAAATTCAACGGTCAAATCAACGTCAGAACCCAACATTGATTAAACGTTGTCAAAAAAGCATGTTGTTCCAACGTTATGTTTCAGTTGCTTGAAGTCAGGACCTAGTTCAACAAGTTCTCAACATTGTTTCAAAGTCTTGTGCCTGCTGGGCTGTATTTAATGTAGGTCATTATGGCGGTACTTGGAGAGCCAAATGTTTTCTGAGGTGATACTTGATGAGAACAAGTTTGAGAAGCACTGAATTAAAGAAATATATATGTATTCAATTAAAAACAAGACATAAAATGTGGAATAAAAGAGCAATTTGTAATGCTGACACTATTAACACAAAGCTGACATGCAGGCTGTTTTTTTCCTCAAACACATTTTGCACTGGTTTTGAAAGTGAAAAACATAAAATGGCATTCTTAAATGTTTTAGTCTGCAATTTTGTTGTAGTTAATTTTGTGGCGAGTTTGGTCCGTGTTATAAAATATTAAAGCCACAAATCATATGGCATATTAACTTCGCTGAACGTATATATATTTTTTAATACACACACCGAGCACCCACTGGCAGAAATGTAGATTGGTGCCTATGCCGGTATTAGTATCGTACCGTGATACTAATGAATCATATTCGGTACTATACCGTCTCTAAAAAGTACATTTATTACATTTCAACAGAAGTGTAGATAGAACATGTTAAAAGAGAAAGTAAGCAGATATTAACAGTAAATAAACAAGTAGATTAATAATTCATTTCCTACCGCTTGTCCTTAATAATTTGGACAAAATAATAGAATGGAAAATGACTCAATATGTTACTGCATATGTCAGCAGCTAAATTAGGAGCCTTTGTTTGTTTACTTACTACCAAAAGACAACTTGTGACAGCTCAGTTACAGGTCATGTTATTCTAGTCTGTGTTATATGTGTTTTATGTTGCACGATTGCACCAAGTAAAATTCCTAGTTTGTGAACCGGTTCTCAAACAATGGCAATAAAAACTATTCTGATTCTTATTCTGATTCTGATGTTCACTGTTTTATTTAAGGACAAACTTGCAATAAGAAACATATTGAATTGTGGGGCGGTATAGCTCGGTTGGTAGAGTGGCCACGCCAGCAACTTGAGGGTTCCAGGTTCGATCCCCGCATCTGCCATCCGAGTTACTGCTGTTGTGTCCTTGGGCAAGACACTTTACCCACCTTCTCCCAGTGCCACCCACACTGGTTCAAATGTAACTTAGATATTGGGTTTCACTATGTAAAGCGCTTTGAGTCACTAGAGAAAAGCGCTATATAAATATAATTCACTTCACATATGTTTAATGTACCACAAGATTTTTTTTGTTTAAATAAAGCCAATAATGAATTTTTTTGTGGTCCCCTTTATTTAGAAAAGTATCGAAAAGTACCGAAATACATTTTGGTACCGTTACCGGTACCAAAATATTGGTATCGGGACAACACTTGCTTAACCCAACTGAACCCAATCTGCGGGTCTTTAAGTTTGTTTTCAAAACTGGTTTCAATGCACTAATTTGGATTATTTGGTGCACCATTGTAGTGAGTTCTCACCGGCAATGGATGGATGGATGGATGGATGGATGACGCTCAGTGTGCAACAGGTGCACTGGAGGTATTATGTTAGAAGGCTATGAATGAAGAAAACAAAAATCCTAAAACAAGAATTAAAGGGGAGTCAGGTATTTTATTTTTTCCTTTTTGCCTTTTAGTGCGGCAGCTCCATAAAACTGCTATAATGGGGGCTCTGGCTTTTAGCAAAGAGGGCTAAAAGCCTGGCGAGGCTCTTTCACATGTTTTGTGTCAATTTGAACAAGGCGGCGTGTAAATGGACAACCGCAACCAGCGGCCGTCTCCCAGGAAGAGAGCGACACGGGGGTGGGGGGGGCGGCAGCGCAGGTATACGGGCGGGTCAGGTCTGGTGTGAGGCGCCTGCAAGCGCCCGGCCTGGTCCGGGGGAACACGTCCATTAGGAGGCGGCGGTACCGTGCAACGCAGCAGGGTGCTCGACATCCGCGCTGGAAACCGCAGGGGCAGACCGCCCCCGCCCCTCCGGCTTATCAGCCTGTCAATAAACAGAAGACGGGCTGCGGCGCAGAAGCCAGGTGCTGTCTTTCCCGCCACACGTGACCCTGCTTGCCCCCCCCCCCCACTACTCTCCAGGAGCTGATCAGGCGTGAACGCAAATCTGTCCACTGCCGTCACGATGCACACTCACTAAAACCACACTGGTTGTTTTATGGGGAATGAGCCTTTAGGGTTGGTATTTTACAACAATAGTGCACCCCCCCCCCCCCTCCCGTTTCCATGGTGACCACTTGGACGCGTGCGCAAGAAGCAGGAACTTTGGACCATTGGATGGCGCGCTCTGGTTTAGGTCATCAACTTTTCAACAAGTTATGTCATAACCACAATAGACCCAGGATCTGGTTCTCTGCATTGAGCACGATTCATTCAGGAGGTCAACCGTAAAGGGGAGATTGGGGTTAATTGTCACACTTTGTGTGAATTAGTGCTGTCCCAAAAGCAATATTTTAGTACCAGTACCGGTACCAAAATTATTTCTATACTTTTCTAAATAAAGGGGACCACAAAAAATTGCATTATTGGCTGTATTTTAACAACAAATCTTAGGGTACATTAAACATGTTTCTCATTGTAAGTTTGTCCTTAAATAAAATAGTGAACATACAAGACAACTTGTCTTTTAGTAGTAAGTAAACAAACGAAAGGCTCCTAATTTAGCTGCTGACGTATGCAGTGACATATTGTGTCATTTTCCATTCTATTATTTTGTCAAAAGGACAAGTGGTAGAAAATGAATTATTAATCTACTTGTTCATTTACTGTTAATATCTGCTTACTTTCTCTTTTAACATGTTCTATCTTCACTTCTGTTAAAATGTAATACATTTACATTTTAGAGGCGGTATATGATTCATTAGTATCACGGTACTATACCAATACCGGTATACCGTAAAACCCTACGCAAGACCATGCAGCTCCCTTACACTTCCTGCATGCATCATGAGAGGAGAAGACAAACCCAGAGGGAGGGAGGCGTATTAACATGATCAAGGAGACAAATCCATGCATGCTATAGCTGAAGCAAGTATTTTAAAAGTGGACAAAGTTAAGACTGCACCTATTGTTCAGATTGTCTTCATACAAGGAGGGGGTGTCAAAACTTTTTCCACTGAGGGCCGGATGCAGACCGAAAAATTAAAGAGTAGACGGACAAGTGGTAGAAAATTAATTATTAATCTACTTGTTCATTTACTGTTAATATCTGCTTACTTTCTCTTTCAACATGTTATGTCTACACTTCTGTTAAAATGTAATAGTCGCTTATTCTTCTGTTGTTTGATACTTTACATTAGTTTAGGATGACAGCACAAATTTAGGTATCAATCTGATACCAAGTCGTTACAGGACCGGTACTTTTCAGAGTCGGTATAGTACCGAATATGATTCATTAGTATCGCGGTACTATACTAAAACCGGTATACCGTATAACCCTAGTGGGAATGGCTTCTTATCAAAATATCTTTCAATAGTCATTTCTACATTCAATTGAAGTTAAGGTGTTGGTTTGAAATGTGCATCCTTCTAATATTTCAACACATTGTAACACATTTAGTAACCCAGCAGGTGCAAGAAGAGATTGAGACAACGTTGAGAACTTGTTGAATTAGGTCCTGACTTTGAGTAACTCAAACATAATGTTGGTACAACAGGCTTTTTTGACAATGTTTAATTAGTGTTGGGTTCTGACATTGATTTGACCATTGAATTTTGGGGTATTTTCCAAACAATATTTTCCAACACAAATACAACGTTAAACCAACATGCTTTTTGACTATGTTTATTCAATGTCAGGTTGTGACGTAGATTCGACCATTGAAATTTGGTCATTTCCCAACCAACAACGTAGATTAAAAATCAACATTGTCTCAATTTACAAATACAAACCCCGTTTCCATATGAGTTGGGAAATTGTTTTAGATGTAAATATAAACGGAATACATCCATCCATCCATTTTCTACCGCTTATTCCCTTTGGAGTCGCGGGGGGCGCTGGAGCCTATCTCAGCTACAATCGGGTGGAAGGCTGGGTAAACCCTGAACAAGTCACCACCTCATCACAGGGCCAACACATATAGACAACATTCACACTCACATTCACACACTAGGGCCAATTTAGTGTTGCCAATCAACCTATCCCCAGGTGCATGTCTTTGGAAGTGGGAGGAAGCCGGAGTACCCGGAAGGAACCCACGCAGTCACGGGGAGAACATGCAAACTCCACACAGAAAGATCTTGAGCCCAGGATTGAACCCAAGACTACTCAGGACTTTCGTATTGTGAAGCAGATGCACTAACCCCTCTTCCACCGTGCTGCCCAAACGGAATACAATGATTTGCAAATCATTTTCAACCCATATTCAGTTGAATATGCTACAAAGACAACATATTTGATGTTCAAACTAATAAACATTTTTTTTTTTTTGCAAATAATCATTAACTTTAGAATTTGATGCCAGCAACACGTGACAAAGAAGTTGGGAAAGGTGGCAATTTGACCTCAGGCTGTACTGCATCAACAAGCGACATCAGTGTGTAAAGGATATCACCACATGGGCTCAGGAACACTTCAGAAACCCACTGTCAGTAACTACAGTTGGTCGCTACATCTGTAAGTGCAAGTAAAAACTCTCCTATGCAAGGCAAAAACCGTTTATCAACAACACCCAGAAACGCCGTCGGCTTCGCTGAGCCTGAGCTCATCTAAGATGGACTCATACAAAGTGGAAAAGTATTCTGTGGTCTGACGAGTCCACATTTCAAATTGTTTTTGGAAACTGTGGACATCGTGTCCTCCGGACCAAAGAGGAAAAGAACCATCCGGATTGTTATCGGCGCAAAGTTGAAAAGCCAGCATCTGTGATGGTATGGGGGTGTATTAGTGCCCAGGACATGGGTAACTTACACATCTGTGAAGGCACCATTAATGCTGAAAGGTACATACAGGTTTTGGAGCAACATATGTTGCCATCCAAGCAACGTTACCATAGACGCCCCTGCTTATTTCAGCAAGACAATGCCAAGCCATGTGTTACATCAACGTGGCTTCATAGTAAAAGAGTGCGGGTACTAGTCTGGCCTGCCTGTAGTACAGACCTGTCTCCCATTGAAAATGTGTGGCGCATTATGAAGCCTAAAATACCACAACGGAGACCCCCGGACTGTTGAACAACTTAAGCTGTACATCAAGCAAGAATGGGAAAGAATTCCACCTGTGAAGCTTAAAAAATGTGTCTCCTCAGTTCCCAAACGTTTACTGAGTGTTGTTAAAAGGAAAGGCCATGTAACAGAGTGGTGAACATGCCCTTTCCCAACTACTTTGGCACGTGTTGCAGCCATGAAATTCTAAGTTAATTATTATTTGCAAAAAAAAAATTAAGTTTATGAGTTTGAACATCAAATATCTTGTCTTTGTAGTGCATTCAATTGAATATGGGTTGAAAAGGATTTGCAAATCATTGTATTCCGTTTATATTTACATCTAACACAATTTCCCAACTCATATGGAAACAGGCTTTGTACAACTATTTTGCAACGTTGTTTCTGTCAGGCCCGAGTCAGAAATAGGACTCAGATGCAGAGTGGAGAACAATCCGACAGGCTATTATTTTGAAATGTTCACTTTTCACTTCTTGAGTCAGGGCAATAAAACAACGGCTATAAATTCTGAAAACTGGGCGAGAAGGTTTCACAGAAGGTGAAAAAACAGAAAATCACTCCGAAAGGAGGAAACAAAAATATCAATCTCTAACTACACTGTTTCTGGTCTAGCAAAATAATTAACAACAAATCACTCAAAAATGAGGAAAAGAAGAGACTGTAAAAGTAAACTGAACTTACTACTTCAACTTGAAAACTTTATAAACAAAAAATCACTCTGCTTAAGAGAAAAGGAAAACTGAAAATACCAACTTGGAAATTCAGGATCCGGATACCTCAGAACAAGACAAGACAAGGCTTGGGCATGATGCTAGAGATGCACGATACAACGAGACATTCTGGCACAGAACAAAGGGAGACACAGACTGTAAGACACATGGAGGTAATGGGGAACAGGTGGAAGCAATCAGGGATCAGGTATGATGTCAGACTGATGGCACAAGAGGAAGAGCAAGTGACCTGAAACGAGAGGAGAGTTACTTTTCAAACTAAAACATGAAATTAAAAAGACAAAAAACCAAGACAAGACATCCCTCACCGCGGTGTGACAGTTTCAAAGTCAGTTTTAATGGACGTGTATAATCAACGTTTTTTCAATGTCTGCTGGGAAACTATAAAGCCACTCACAAGCAGGACGGTGACACTGTTGTCTTGCATTAGAAGGCTAAGCTCAAAACACAACAACTCGAGCTAACATATCATTCACACATTACTAATCTACTGTTATTACTTACCGTTTCATTGTCTCCTTCATTGCCATAGATAGTAGTCACCAAGTCCGCCATTAAAAGTATTTTTTTCAGAAAATCCATCTTTTTGTAAATGTTTGTGGGTGGCACACACTCAAAGCGACTTCTCAATTTAAAGGCACATCACCACGAAACAAAATAAATATGCCAGGCACTTCTTACTCCTTCAGATGAAGACTGGAGGTTTGAAGAGTGTCCTGTGTTGGGTAATACAACCAATAACAGCATTTTCGTTCTTCGAGTCGAATCTTGGGCATTTTGTCGTCCAAACTAAAGATGCGCATGCATAAACTAAAATGTGCGCAAGGCAGTCTGGGTAGATATCTACCATATATGGATAATCCTCTGACAATGTTCCCAATTGGCGAAATCATTATTGTGCACATTCCAAACAGACTGTCTGGAGGAAATAGGAAGAAGGCAAGATTGTTTTATAAATATCCCTGCAACACTTTGGTTTCACATTTCTGGGACTTATGCAGATCCCAAATGCACAACAGCAGGTATAGATAGAACAAGTTGATTTTGCATGATAAGGCCACTTTAATGAGGCCTCAAGTCAACAACATATTTGAGGACCAGTTTAAATTTAAAACACAATTTTGTACAGGATAAATAAGTAAGCGGGTTTGCTCCATTTCTCCATCAGTATGGGGGCCTTTGGCCTAGAAAACATTGAAGACCCCTCAGCTTTCCCTGTATACTTTTAATGGTTACACTTGCTATAAATATGTTATGTTATAAATAGGGATGGGTACCTTTCACAAGTGTTGAAGCTGGTGACCATGTCTGCGACCGGAAGTGACGTCACGGGCAACAAAGTGTTTCTGAGGTGGTAATTAGTGATAAACATTTGAGAACCACTGATATAGAACTGGGGTCTCCAACCTTTTTTGCACCAGGGACCGGTTTAATGCAGGCATTATTTTCACGGACCGGCCTTCCACGTGTAGCAGATAAATATAGCAAATAAGTACATGGAAAATTAATATATTAAAAAACTCACCATAACGTTGAATTAGTGGGAGCCCCTGACCTTTGCCCTTTGTAAAAAAGCTCTCCATAGACTTTTGTTTTTTGCTCATTTTTGCTCGTAGTAGGTTTTTGTATCTGATGGGTATAGATGATACATCACATTCAAGGACAAGAGCATGGATATACAATGAAGCTAAAAAATACTTGCCAATAGTTCCAATAGATGTCTATGGATTTCTATTTCCATTCTAAAAGTTATGTATTCATATTTTGTGCAATATTCTTTACACGTAGATACACTAATGTTATCTTTTTTTGGTCCAATTGTCCATGCGTAAATACATCTGTTATTGCCAACAACTCATGTAATAGGACTATGTCCAATATTACCAGCACTTTAACTTACTAGGCCAAAGGAGATGTGTATTTTCTTCTTTCAGCACAATTATTATATGCAACAATTTAGCACTTCTTTATTTGAACTACTATGGTCACTTTGTTTCTGATCTGCCCTGATCTAAGATCATCAACCTGCCGTGGACTGCAGATGGAACATAGCTTTTGGCTACAATTTGGCACCCTTACATTTTATATGTTTATTAATGTGCATTGTCCCATGTAACAAAGATGTAACAACGGCGTGGTGCAGTTAGGAGAGTAGCCGTGCCAGCAACCTGGGGGTTCCTGGTTCGATCCCCAGCTTCTACCAACCTAGTCACGTCTGTTGTGTCCTTGAGCAAGACACCTCACCCTTGCTCCTGATGGGTCGTGGTTAGCCCCTTGCATGGCAGCTCCCGCCATCAGTGTGTGTGAATGGGTGAATGTGGAAATAATGTCAAAACGCTTTGAGTACCTTGAAGGTAGAAAAGCGCTGTACAAGTATAACCCATTTACGGTACCATTTACCATAACAAATATGGCACTCATCGAGGGTGGACGCGCACCTTTCTTCTCCTTATTTTTCCTACTTGCTTTTGTCTTGTCTTAACTTTTTTGTTGCCTCTTTTTGCACTGCTCTCCAAATCAACATTGTAACTATTTAACTGGCCTCAACGAAATTGACAAGATCTTGAGTTTAGGGGAACCTGCTTGTCATGATGGAGCGGTTGTTGCTGGACACACGACGGACTCTTGGGAGAAGAAGGAGTGCCGCGTGCCTGGCGACCCTTTTCCGTCGAGGACGTGAAGATATCCGCCTATTGGGAATTATGACAACAGGACATCTGCTGATTGGAGTAAGCTTTGCTCTGGTTTGTCGACAAATTGGAAGTTGCTGGCAGTCTGGATGGATGGATATTCATTCTGACTCCCTTCTTGTCTCTCATGGACACACACCTGTTGTTGTTGACTTTGGACTAGCGACGGCATGACATCAAGGCCGCGGAACAGATACACACTACAGACTTACACACAAACATGCATCCACAAAAATATACGCCACACACGTACATACCCCCCCCCCCCCCCCCCCCCCAATCCAATGCCCTCGACGCAAATCCTATAGGGGTGATGAAAGGATGGTCAGCGCCTGAGAGCTGCGGCCTACCACCATGACCCCGCACTCCCTTCCCTCTGTTGCTAGATATCTCGAGATGTATGTTGTAATATGTATATGTGCTTTGCTATGGAGGTTTTTTCCTACTCCAGACTGTGCCCCCTTAGGAGCCCAGTCTAGATTGAATTTTTTTACTCATCCTCCCCCAGCGTTTTACCTTTTTCCTAATCTTTTACGGGGCGCCTTGTGGCGACCCATCAGCGTTCCTGTTCTGTAACCCTGTACACTGTTTGTTTGTCTAATCTTGAACGGGTTTGTGCTGAAAACAAAGTTTCGTTGTACTTGTGCAATGACAATAAAGACCTATCCTATCCTATCCTAAATGGCGACGACTTCCTATCAGGGGTTTTATGATACATCTATGAACAAACTTCTTGGTGTGTCTTGTGGGACTGGCGAAAGTTAAATAGGAGAAAATACGGTTGGTTATAAATGCATAACAAATGCGTCACGGACCAGTGCCGGTCCCCGGACCGGTGGTTGAGGACCACTGATATACAACACACATATACTAAGGAGCTGTATATCTATCCATCCATTCATTTTCTACCGCATGTATCTCTCGAGGTCGCGGGAGCGCTGGAGCCTATCCCAGCTGCACTCGGGTGGAAGGCTGGGTAAACCCTGAACAAGTCACCACCTCATCACAGGGCCAACACATATAGACAACATTCACACTCACATTCACACACTAAGGCCAATTTAGTGTTGCCAATGAAGTGCATGTCTTTGGAGGTGGGAGGAAGCCAGAGTACCCAGAGGGAACCCACGCAGTCTCGGGGAGAAGATGCAAACTCCACACAGAAAGACCCCGAGCCCGGGGATCGAACCCAGGACCTTTGTATTACGAGGCACATGCACTAACCCCTGTATCACCGTGCTGCGCTGGAGCTGTGTATTGGGCATTAAAAACACAAAAGGTTCACCTCAAGTTGAACTGTCTTACTCCCGTGAAGATTATAAAGGTGAGCTCTGATCGCAACTTCGTAAATTTCAATGAGACAATCGGCAAGATATACCTCATGATAACCCTAAATCCAGGTCTTTTCAAAGAGAGGTACTCAAAATGTATACATTTTCCCTTTCACTAAATCTAGCAGTTTGAAAATATGTTTTTTCTTTTTTTATCATGTTATTGATGATTTCTTTATTAAGATGTTTCTGGTCCAATACACTTTGAAAAGACATGCCTCAAATAAGGAAAAGAGCAGAATATGAAATACATCAACTAGTTAGTAACTTGTTATGGCAATAGGTCTTTGATAATGGTGTTGCTGCTGCCTGCCAATCAAACGGATGTATTAACACACAGCACACGGACATATTTCCTCTCTGTGTGTGAAATGTTTTAATAAGGCCCTCCACACTCTGCAGTGTGGTTTGATTTGTTTTCCTCTCCGAGCTCCCCCGGCCCTGGATGGAGACATTAGCCGAATTCCCCCGGGGTGATTGGATGCAATTTGTCCGGAGTAGACAGCCACGTCCTGGATGTTAGGAATTCACTTTGGTTCAACGTGACAAGGCTGACTTCGATCTACGATTGCATCTGAAAGTGCAGTGAGCGGAACGGTGCCATGCCATTAAGTGTCACCCCCATTCTCATTTTCTCCCCAATATAACAAGATATTCCAGATTTACACGCAAATATTCAGACATTCCAATTCTGCCTTAAATCAATAACCCTTTCAATTTGATTATTCAACAGCTGGATTAAAAAGATAAATACAGAAGCATGATTGACACCTGCCATGTGTGCCTACATATAATTTTGGCGTGTTTTTTGTATTTTTTTATTTGTGGGCTACATTTGTCACTCTGTGGCCGCACGAGTGGCTGAAGTCAGTGTCCGTGTCGCGCCGTGAGCTGACAGGGGAAAATAGGAGCTAACGAGCTTGTCAAATGTCCTGACAAGACAAATGAGAGCTCGTCACTCCCCCCCGCCCCGCTTTAATGACGTTTAATGGAAGCGTATTGAGCCTTTCAAAATAAAAGTGTTACACTGCCTGCTTAATTACGCACGGCGAGGTAAATTACACGTCAGCCAAAGGGCGTTGGCCTGTGCCCAGCACCGTCACACTTGACTGTGTATCCATACAACACCTCGGAGTTGGAGTCAGACACATATTCGACCTAATGTTGGGGAACATCTTTATACATGGGATATCTTTCAAATCAGTTGCTGGTGTTTGAAGATGTAATATAGGCTAGTACAGGGGTCGGGAACCTTTTTGGCTGAGAGAGCCATGAAAGCCATCCATCCATCCATCCATCCATCCATCTTCTTCCGCTTATCCGAGGTCGGGTCGCGGGGGCAGCAGCCTAAGCAGGGAAGCCCAGACTTCCCTCTCCCCAGCCACTTCGTCCAGCTCCTCCTGGGGGGTCCCGAGGCGTTCCCAGGCCAGCCGGGAGACATGAAAGCCAAATATTTAAAAATGTATTTCCGTCAGAGCCATATAATATTTTTTATCACTGAATACAACTAAATGCGTGCATTTTTAAGTAAGACCAACATTTTTTAATCCTCTTATTCTTTTTAATAACATTGTTATTCTGAAGCTAACCGATAATAAATACAATACTTCTCACCATCAATGCGACTTCTTGTACAGGTGCGGTAGAAAACGGACGGACGGATTAAAATGCATGAGAATTGTTTTATATTTTGAACGTTATTTTACCAGCGGGATTATTCATTACTTATCGTGTTAAGCAATGTCAGCTAAGAGAGCCAGATGCAGACACATCTGGCTCGAGAGCCATAGGTTCCCTACCCCTGGGCTAGTATTTTTTTAACCTTTTCTGAGCCAAGGCACATTTTTTCCATTGAAAAAATTCTGAGGCACACCACCAGCAGAAAACATAAAAAAATTAAACTCAGTAAAAAGTTGTTCTCGCAATTGTTGGATATGAATTCAAACCATAACTAACCATGCATCACTATAGCTCTTGTCTCAAAGTAGGTGTACTGTCACGACCTGTCACATCACGCCGTAAATTATTTGGAGTTTTTTGGTGTTTCCCTGTGTGTAGTGTTTTAGTTCTTGTCTCGCGCTCCTGTTTTGGTGGTTTTTCCTTTTTTGTTGATATTTCCCTGTAGCAGTTTCATGTCTTCCTTTGAGCGATATTTCCCGCATCTACTTTGTTTGAGCAATCAAGAATATTTAAGTTGTGCAGACGCAATCCTTTGTGGGGACATTGTTGATTGTCATGTCATGTACGGATGTACTCTGTGGACGCCGTCTGCTCCACACGCTGTAAGTCTTTGCTGTCGTCCAGCATTTTGTTTTTGTTTTCTTTGCAGCCAGTTCAGTTCTAGTTTAGTTTTGCTTCAATGCCTTTTCTTAGCGGCACTCGCCTTTTGTTTATTTTTGGTTTAAGTGCTAGATACCTTTTTACCTACACACTGCCTCACGCATATTGTGATCACGACAAACCATGTTCCCGACATCTACAAAGCAATTAGCTACCTGCTGCCACCTACTGATATGGAAGAGTATTACACGGTTACTCTGCCGAGCTCTAGACCAGTGTTTTTAAACTAGTGTGCAGTAAGATACAGTCTGGTGTGCCGTGGGAGTTTATCTAATTTCACCTATTTGGGTTAAAAATATTTTTCGCAAACCAGTAATTATAGTCGGCAAATTGTATGTTGTTGTTGAGTGCCTGTGCTATCTAGAACTCGGCAGAGTAACCGTGTAATACTCCATATTCCATATCAGTAGGTGGCAGCCTGTAGCTAATTGCTTTGTAGATGTCAGAAACAGCGGGAGGCAGTGTGCAGGTAAAAAGGTGTCTAATGCTTAAACCAAAAATAAACAAAAGGTAAGTGCACCTAAGAAAAGGCATTGAAGCTTAGGGAAGTCTATGCAGAATGAAACTAAAACTGAACTGGCTACAAAGTAAACTAAAACAGAATGCTGGACAACAGCAAAGACTTGCTGTGGAGCAAAGACGGCGCCCACAAAGTACATCCGAACATGACATGACAATCAACAATGTCCCCACTAAGAAGGATAAAAACAACTGAAATATTCTTGATTGCTCAAACAAAGTAGATGCGGGAAATATCGCTCAAAGGAAGACATGAAACTGCTACAGGAATATTCCAAAAAAAGAGAAAAAGCCACCAAAATAGGAGCGCAAGACAAGAGCTAAAACACTACACAAAGGAAAACAGCAAAAAACTCAAAATAAGTCAGGGCGTGATGTGACAGGCCGTGACAGTCCCTGAAAGGGACAAGCGGTAGAAAATTGATGGATGGATAGATATTCATTCTGTCACCAAACAGTATAGACAAACAACTAGCCATGCATTTTAGATTAATCAAGGTTTATAACATTTTTGTTTGTTTCCTGGTATGTAAAAATAAAAAATTAAAAACCACAATATATCAATGTTTTTTTTACCCTAATTGCTCTGGTTATTTTGTTTGTGGAAACCTTTAGCGTTGATGCGCATGCATGCTTCGCAGCGTTGGGCAGAACAATTTCCTCACAATTTCTCAATACAACGGTAATCCCCACAGGGCGCGCGGTGCGATGTCAGGGAGGTGCGTGTGACCTCGGGGAACATGCTTTTTTCGCCGTACCAGAATATGATGAAGCGTGTGTAGCACTTGGCTTCACTGTAACCATGGTGGGAGCTCAGGAAAGACCGGTGTGTTGTTTCCTTTAATGTTAATGAGATTACAATGAGATGCAGAGGTATTGTTATAACGATTTTTTAGACAAATTATATTATTTATAGTCACAGTGGAGAGTGGGGGGGGGGGGGGGGGGGGGGAGGCGCGAAATATTTGAGAAAACAGAAAATATTTGAGAATAACTGATTTAGCGTAAAACGTAACGGCACTGAATGTCGGTGCCATTCTGCAACGGTAACAATTGGACACGGAAAGAGTTCACCGTTGTGGCGGTGCCGTTCTGCTGCAGTTACGCATCCAGTGAAAATCCGGGGTGACCATCTCTTCGGGAGGCGCTGTTTTGTGGGCAGTCTTATTTACGTGCCTCCACTTCGACAGCGTCTTCTCCCCGTCATTCATGTTGTAGTTTTTAGCGCTTCCAAATGGAGTCTACTTACAGATGTAAGTTCGAACTATACGCAACTTTGTATTAGAAATAGCAACAGCGGAGGATGCATGTGCATGTACGAGCCAGTCTGCCCCACAACAAGAGGATAAAGAAAAAAGAAGGCACTTATTGACCACAGCATTAGACTACAATGGCGGACTCGTGCAAAGCACTTAGGGTAAATTTCCACCATAAATGGAGATATCCGCTGACGTCACAATTGGCAAAAACATCACAAATTGGGCAAATTCCAAACATTTCGTTTGGGGGGATTGAAGGGAGGCAAGATTGTTTTATAAATATCTCATGGTTTGATTTCAAACTTTGGGAACTTATGCAGATATCAAATACACAAGAACATAAGAAAAGTAGGTTTTGCATAATAGTTCCCCTTCAATGTACAATGTATAAAACAATCTATAAAAATGACATTTTTAGTATGTTTTTCAACATTATGAGAGCCCTCTAGACATTAAATAAGATTCTTTAGTCACCTTTACACTATTTTAATCCAATAAAGTAATGCTTCCTGAGGCTGAGCCAATCAGTGCATACGATACTAAACAACACACTGCATGGTTCGGTCTCCTCTAGTGGCCAATATTACTGTAATATTGATATTTTTTAGTTCATTGAGACACCTTGTGCTTGAAAATGCTAATTGTAGGCCAAAAATGTTTAAAACGATGGTTTAAAAATTAAATGTAGCTGCATGAGAGTATGTGTTATTAATAGTTCTCATAGTGCAGTGCTGTTCCACACCATACAATTTTTTTAAAAAGTGATAAATTATACTATCATGGCATGCCAATCAAAACTAAAGGTGTTGGATTGCATTGTGCAGGTGTACCTAAAGTTTTGGTCCCTTTAAAGTGCTCATTTGCCAAGTGTAAGTCACCTGTCAGAAGCTTTAGTGTTGGCTCTGCACGGGGAAAGGGCTTCCCCTATTACTCGAAGCTGGATGACTTTAGCGAATGAAGCTGAGGTTGTGCATTCTTGTGTGTAATTCATAGTGTGCGATATGGCCAACACACGGTATGGCACTTGTGGTCCTGATGCAGGATCCGCCCCAAGGCATGGCTTGATGCTGCATGGGCACCAACCAAACAACATTTATATTTAAGAATAATCTAATAGTGCACACTAGTTTCTACCATGTGGCCCGTTTCCCTTTACACACTAATAGATATTGCACGCTATGATGGGCATTGTGATTATAAGAACCATGTCGGTTCATTTCCACACGATTCATCAAGCACAGCGAGTGATAGGTGACCAGATGGCATTTGTAAAGATCTTTCTGTCTTTCTTAAATACTCTTCTGATTGGAGGCGGCGGGATATGAATGTAAAAACAGTCATCATTTCACTGTCATGCCTCACCTGGTCTTGGGCACTTTGCAGTGCTGCAGGGTCGGAGAGGCTGGAACACCTGCTGGCAGAGGACCACCTTCCAGAGGATATCCTGTATGCAACAACAGGAGGATATATCAGCAAGCATATAGGTGAATATCAACAGACATTTTTGTGCATTGAACTGTCAAAAAAGGAGAAACATAGGCGGTTATGAAGTCAGCAAAGACAGAAAAATTGAGAGAAACTGCAACACCAAATATATTCCCAATTGTCCACTAAAAATGTTTCAGTGCATATACATTTGCAAAAAAAAAGAATAATAAATGACACGCAGAATATCAAAAAAACAATGAATATAATGGCATTTTCATGCTTAAAAGTGCACACAAATATGAGCCTTGCAATGTAAACATTTTATTTTAAATTCACATTGCTGGTTGCTAATTGCATTGCTTTCACAGTAACATTTACAGTAATTTACTGTGCAATAACATTATAGCAATTTACTGTGACTGCTGAGCTGTGATTTTTACCGCTAATTGAAATAAACTATATGCTCCAGCGTCACAATTGTAATTGTTTAGTTCATTATAATAAAAATTACAACTGCTGTAACTTTAAAAATGTACATTTATAGTTATTTAGTCTCTCGATTTAACAGCATACAGCCACTTACTGAACAAGAGTTTGCAATGTAGTCTACAGCAGTGTTTTTCAACCACTGTGCCGCGGCACACTAGTGTGCCGTGAGATACAGTCTGGTGTGCCGTGGGAGATTATCTAAGTTCACCTATTTGGGTTAAAAAATATTATAGTAATTATAGTCTGCAAATTATGTGTTGTTGTTGAGTGTCGGTGCTGTCTAGAGCTCGGCAGAGTAACCGTGTAATACTCTTCCATATCAGTAGGTGGCAGCCGGTAGCTAATTGCGTTGTAGATGTCGGGAACAACGGGAGGCAGGCAGCGTGCAGGTAAAAAGGTGTCTAATGCTTAAACCAAAAATAAACAAAAGGTGAGTGCCCCTAAGAAAAGGCATTGAAGCTGAAGGAAGGCTATGCAGAAGAAAACTAAAACTGAACTGGCTACAAAGTAAACAAAAACAGAATGCTGGACGACAGCAAAGACTTACTGTGGAGCAAAGATGGCATCCACAAAGTACATCGAACATGACATGACAATCAACAATGTCCCCACAAAGAAGGATAAAAACAACTGAAATATTCTTGATTGCTAAAACAAAGCAGGTGTGGGGAATAGCGGTCAAAGAAGACATGAAACTGCTACAGGAAAATACCAAAAAAAGAGAAAAAGCCACTAAATTAGGAGCGCAAGACAAGAACTTAGACACTACACACAGGAAAACAGCAAAAAAGTCAAAATAAGTCACGGCGTGATGTGACAGGTGGTGACAGTACACCTACTTTGAGACAAGAGCAACATTGACGCACGCTTGGTTATGGTTTAAAGTCATACGCAACAATTGACTTTAAACTTTTTACTGTCAACTGTGTTTCATTTTTTAATGATTTCTGCTGGTGGTGTGCCTCCGAATTTTTTCAACGCAAAAAATGTGCCTTGGCTCAAAAAAGGTTGAAAAACACCGGTCTACAGAACCCCGAAGGAGACAAATCAGTCTGAAATGATTTTTTTGTGATGTAACAGAGGACTTTGAATACAGTATTTTATTGTGAATAAGCAGTTAATTACTACTGGAAAAAAATAATGCTATCATATTTTTTACAGTCATTTGTTGTATTGTTACAGTAAATGTTGATTAAAATATTTCACTGTGGAAAAATAATGTTAAGTGCTGTAAAATAACAGATAATATTTTAAAGTGTGGCAAGATCAGTGCAGTGCTTTTTTGTGCATAAACATGAAAATAAGAGAGGGAGCTATAGATCACGTGTTCTTAACCTTATTGACTTCGGGGGCCAACTTTTCCACTACAGAGGGGCCCGGGTACCCACTTAAATATGAACTATTACTACTTTTAATCATATCTAATAACTATATATATATATATATATATATATATATATATATATATATATATATATATATATATATATATATATATATATATATATATATATATATATATACATATATATATATATATATATATATATATATATATATATATATATATATATATATATATATATATGTATATATATATATATATATATATATATATATATATATATATATATATACGGTATATATATATGTATATATATATATATATATATATATATACATATAAATATATATATATATATATATATATACGGTATGTATATATATATATATATATATATATATATATATATATATATATATATATATATATATATATATATACATATAAATATATATATATATATATATATATATATATATATATATATATATATATATATATATATATATATATATATATATATATATATATATATATATATATACACACACACACACACAGTACAGGCCAAAAGTTTGGACACACCCTCTCATTTCAATGTGTTATCTTTATTTTCATGACTATTTACCTTGTAGATTGTCACTGAAGGCATCAACACTATATGACACCTGTGAAGTGAAAACCCTTTCAGGTGACTACTTCTTGAAACTCATCGAGAGAATGTCAAGAGTGTGCAAAACAGTAAGGGTGGCTATTTTGAAGAAACTAGAATATAAAACATGTTTTCAGTTTTTTCACCTTTTTTGTTAAGTACATAACTCCACATGTGTTAATTCATAGTTATGATGCCTTCAGTGACAATCTACAATGTAAATAAAGAAAACACACTGAATTAGAAGGGGTGTACAAACTTTTGGCCTGTACTGTGTGTGTGTGTATGTATATATATATATATATATATATATATATATATATATATTGCGCTAAAATAAATACATCCTAAATAGAATAATAATAAATATACGACTTGTCCAGGGTGTACCCCACCTTCCGCTCGAATGCAGCTGGGATAGGCTCCAGCACCCCTGGAACCCCGAAGGGGACAAGCGGTAGACAATGGATGGATGGATAGGTTTCTAAAATAAACTGTCAATAAAAAAAAGTTCAAATTAAAACACGGCTTCATCCCATTAGTCAAAATATTTGCGCTCAACGGGGAACTGCACTTTTTGGGGTGAATTTTGCCTATCGTTCACAATCATTATAAAAGACATGACGACAGATGTTATTATTTTTTCAAAATATTAAGTAAATCGGATCAAAAGTCAGCATACAATGGAGCCTATGGGAGCCGCTCAATTCCGCCTACAAAGCTCTAAAAACCATACAAACACCTTCATTGAGGTTTTACATACATGATGTAAGTGTATATGTAATGTAGTAACGGGCACATTTTAATAACATTTAATATTTAAGCATTTTGATCGTTTTAAGCATACATGGCGCATTAATTTAATAACTCATCACAATGTGAGACTCCCGAAATTCAGCACCTCTCCCGAAAACCTACCGGGACAAATTTTCTCCCGAAAATCTCCCGAAATTCAGCCGGAGCTGGAGGCCACGCCCCCTCCAGCTCTATGCGGACCTGAGTCAGGACAGCCTGTATTCACGTCCGCTTTCCCACAACATAAACAGCGTGCCAGCTCAATCACGTTATAACTGTAGAATGATCAAGGGCGAGTTCTTGGTTTCTTATGTGGGTTTATTGTTAGGTAGCTTCATTAACGTCCTCCCAGCGCGGTAACAACACACAACAACAGCAGTCACGTTTTTGTCTACCGTAAAGCAGTTCGTCTGCCTTAAACAGCAATGTTGTGACACTCTTAAACAGGACAATACTGCCATCTACTGTACATGCATATGTGACAATAACATCTAGGGCTTTTAGAGAGTGCAGTGCACAACTGCGCACACAACAAGGAGACGAAGCAGAAGAACGAGGAAGATACAGCTATGGCGACGCCGACGACGAGTAAGATGAAGAAATACGCTTGTAAGTTCCAAGCCGCAGCTGCGATTGGACCTGGATAGCCTCCGGTAAGAAGTAGTGGACTACCAAGTGCTTGGCAGTGAAGATCTTCCTCAGGAAGCAAAGATTGACCAGTTTTGGGCCATGTTAGGGAGAGATGGAAGATTCCAGACTCTAGTGCATTTGATGAAAGCACTTTTGTACGTGCCACACAGCAATGCATCATCAGAGAGGGTGTTCAGCATGGTTAGAAAAATAGTGACAGAGAATAGAACAAGGATGGACAATTCAACCCTTAACTGAACAATGAGTAGATGAGTGTTATGTGTGTGTATATGTGTAAATAAATGAACACTGAAATTCAAGTATTTATTTTATTTATATATACATATAATAAAACAAATATATATATATATATATATATATATATATATATATATATATATATATATATATATATATATATATATATATATATATATATATATATATATATATAGCTAGAATTCACTGAAAGTCAAGTATTTCTTGTATATATATATATATATATATATATGGGAAACTTATCAAGGAGCTTTTTGTATTATTAGGTCCATCAGTGCTAAATATTATAAACGTATCACTTTCTTCTGGCACTGTTCCCCTAGCATTCAAGAAAGCGGTTATTCATCCTCTGCTCAAAAGACCTAACCTTGATCCTGAGCTCATGGTAAACTACCGACCGGTGTCCCACCTTCCCTTTATTTCGAAAATCCTCGAAAAAATTGTCGCACAGCAGCTAAATTAACACTTAGTGTCTAACAATCTCTGTGAACCTTTTCAATCCGGTTTCAGGGCAAATCACTTTACGGAGACAGCCCTCGCAAAAATGACTAATGATCTACTGCTAACGATGGATTCTGATGCGTCATCTATGTTGCTGCTTCTTGATCTTAGCGCTGCTTTCGATACCGTCGATCATAATGCTTTATTAGAGCGTATCAAAACACGTATTGGTATGTCAGACTTAGCTTTGTCGTGGTTTAACTCTTATCTTACTGACAGGATGCAGTGCATCTCCCGTAATAATATGACCTCAGACTATGTTAAGGTAACGTGCGGAGTTCCTCAGGGTTCGGTTCTTGGCCCTGCACTCTTTAGTATTTACATGCTGCCGCTAGGCGACATCATACGCAAATACGGTGATAGTTTTCATTGTTATGCTGATGACACCCAACTCTACATGCCCCTAAAGCTGACCAACACGCCGGATTGTAGTCAACTGGAGGCGTGTCTTAATGAAATTAAACAATTTATGTCCGCTTACTTCTTGCAACTCAACGCCAAGAAAACGGAAATGCTGATTATCGGTCCTGCTAAACACCGACATTTATTTAATAATACCACCTTAACATTTGACAACCAAACAATTACACAAGGCGAATCAGTAAAGAATCTGGGTATCATCTTCGACCCAACTCTCTCCTTTGAATCACACATTAAGAGTGTTACTAAAACGGCCTTCTTTCATCTCCGTAATATCGCTAAAATTCATTCTATTTTATCCACTAGCGACGCTGAGATCATTATTCATGCGTTCGTTACGTCTCGTCTCGACTACTGTAACGTATTATTTTCGGGTCTCCCTATGTCTAGCATTAAAAGATTACAATTGGTACAAAATGCGGCTGCTAGACTTTTGACAAGAACAAGAAATTTTGATCATATTACGCCTATACTGGCTCACCTGCACTGGCTTCCTGTGCACTTAAGATGTGACTTTAAGGTTTTACTACTTACGTATAAAATACTACACGGTCTAGCTCCATCCTATCTTGCTGATTGTATTGTACCATATGTCCCGGCAAGAAATCTGCGTTCAAAGAACTCCGGCTTATTAGTGATTCCCAGAGCCCAAAAAAAGTCTGCGGGCTATAGAGTGTTTTCTATTCGGGCTCCAGTACTAGGGAATGCCCTCCCGGTAACAATTAGAGATGCTACCTCAGTAGAAGCATTTAAGTCCCATCTTAAAACTCATTTGTATACTCTAGCCTTTAAATAGACCCCCCCTTTTAGACCAGTTGATCTGCCGTTTCTTTTCTTTTCTCCTCTGCTCCCCTCTTCCTTGTGGAGGGCGGGGGGCACAGGTCCGGTGGCCATGAATGAAGTGCTGGCTGTCCAGAGTCGGGACCCGGGGTGGACCGCTCGCCTGTGCATCGGCTGGGAACATCTCTGCGCTGCTGACCCGTCTCCGCTCGGGATGGTGTCCTGCTGGCCCCACTATGGACTGGACTCTTACTATTATGTTGGATCCACTATGGACTGGACTCTCACAATATTATGTCAGACCCACTCGACATTCATTGCATTCGGTCTCCCCTAGAGGGGAGGGGGTTTCCCACATATGCGGTCCTCTCCAAGGTTTCTCATAGTCATTCACATCGACGTCCCACTGGGGTGAGTTTTTCCTTGCCCTTATGTGGGCTTTGTACCGAGGATGTCGTTGTGGCTTTTGCAGCCCTTTGAGACACTTGTGATTTAGGGCTATATAAATAAACATTGATTGATTTATATATATATATATATATATATATATATAAATGATAAATGGGTTGTACTTGTATAGCGCTTTTCTACCTTCAAGGTACTCAAAGCGCTTTGACACTACTTCCACATTTACCCATTCACACACACATTCACACACTGATGGAGGGAGCTGCCATGCAAGGCGCTACCAGCACCCATCAGGACACAACGGACATGACGAGGTTGGTACTAGGTGGGGATTGAACCGGGGACCCTCGGGTCGCGCACGGCCACTCTTCCACTGCGCCACGCTATATATATATATATATATATATATATATATATATATATATATATATATATATATATATATATATATATATATATATATATATATATATATATATATATATATATATATATATATATATATATATATATATATATATATATATATATATATATATATATATATATATATATATATATATATATATATATATTACTTGACTTGGTGAATTCTAGCTGTAAATATACTCCTCCCCTCTTAACCACGCTCCCAACCACGCCCCCCGACCCACCCCCCACCCCCACCTCCCGAAATCGGAGGTCTCAAGGTTGGCAAGTATGACCAAGAAATATATTTGGATATAATCCTCAGGACCAATATAATTTTTTGTGCATTATAGCAAAATAAATGATGTTACGGTAAACCGGTACAACCGAATAAAATGTACTTTCTTGCGTGTAGTCCCAAAAAGTAGTAAAAAAGTGACATGCAGGCTGTCTTTAAAAGAGCCCTATAAGCACATGAATGTGACAAAGTGAGCACACGTCTGTGTGATGCGTACAAATGGATGCAGCGCTGCTATACACGCACAGGGGGGAAACCGTGCTGGCTGCGTAAAAGCAACAAACGTTAAATCAGGCAATAACGACGACAAACCGTGTGGAAAATGGACGCACATAGTGCAGCAAGAAATAACTTCTTCCATCCCCTCCCAACCTCTTTATTTCCCTCTCTCTCTGGATGACAAAACCTACGGTGAAGTAAATATTTTGAGGATAATTGAACTGATTGTTGGTTGCAAGTTTCTTGAATATAATAAAAGCGAGCGCGCATTAAGAGTGTCTCGATCGGCGCTCGTATTTGGTGCACATTTATATCCCTAATGTGGCCAATTCTTTAACTCGCTAATATGCAATTCTGCAGGATGCGTCAGGGTGCATTATGGCTTTGCACTGTCGTGTGTGTCTAAATGAATATAGCGGCTTTGACACTGGAGTCATTAAAATGTGACATAAGTTTGACCTCCTTAGCAAGAAAAGGGGGATCTTTGGGGGAAATCAACAAATCCTGCACGGACACAAAAAAGCGAGAAGGGAATGTTTGGCAACTTACAAACCCCGTTTCCATATGAGTTGGGAAATTGTGTTAGATGTAATTATAAACGGAATACAATGAATTGCAAATCCTTTTCAACCCATATTCAGTTGAATGCACTACAAAGACAAGATATTTGATGTTCAAACTCATAAACTTTATTTTTTTTTGTAAATAATAATTAACTTAGAATTTCATGGCTGCAACACGTGCCAAAGTAGTTGGGAAAGGGCATGTTCACCACTCTGTTACATGGCCTTTCCTTTTAACAACACTCAGTAAACGTTTGGGAACTGAGGAGACACATTTTTTAAGCTTCTCAGGTGGACTTCTTTCCCATTCTTGCTTGATGTACAGCTTAAGTTGTTCAACAGTCCGGGGGTCTCCGTTGTGGTATTTTAGGCTTCATAATGCGCCACACATTTTCAATGGGAGACAGGTCTGGACTACAGGCAGGCCAGTCTAGTACCCGCACTCTTTTACTATGAAGCCACGTTGATGTAACACGTGGCTTGGCATTGTCTTGCTGAAATAAGCAGGGGCGTCTATGGTAACGTTGCTTGGATGTCAACATATGTTGCTCCAAAACCTGTATGTACCTTTCAGCATTAATGGCGCCTTCACAGATGTGTAAGTTACCCATGTCTTGGGCACTAATACACCCCCATACCATCACAGATGCTGGCTTTTCAACTTTGCGCCGATAACAATCCGGATGGTTCTTTTCCTCTTTGGTCGGGAGAACACAACGTTCACTGTTTCCAAAAACAATTTGAAATGTGGACTCGTCAGACCACAGAACACTTTTCCACTTTGCATCAGTCCATCTTAGATGAACTCAGGCCCAGCGAAGCCGACGGTGTTTCTGGATGTTGTTGATAAACGTTTTTCGCTTTGCACAGGAGAGTTTTAACTAGCACTTTCAGATGTAGCGACCAACTGTAGTTACTGACAGTGGGTTTCTGAAGTGTTCCTGAGCCCATGTGGTGATATCCTTTACACACTGATGTCGCTTGTTGATGCAATACAGCCTGAGGGATCGAAGGTCACAGGCTTAGCTGCTTACGTGCAGTGATTTCTCCAGATTCTCTGTACTCTTTGATGATATTACGGACCGTAGATGGTGAAATCCCTAAATTCCTTGCAATAGCTGGTTGAGAAAGGTTTTTCTTAAACTGTTCAACAATTTGCTCACGCATTTGTTGACAAAGTGGTGACCCTCACCCCATCCTTGTTTGTGAATGACTGAGCATTTCATGGAATTTACTTTTATACCCAATCATGGCACCCACATGTTCCCAATTTGCCTGTTCACCTGTGGGATGTTCCAAATAAGTGTTGATGAGCATTCCTCAACTTTATCAGTATTTATTGCCACCTTTCCCAACTTCTTTGTCACGTGTTGCTGGCATCAAATTCTAAAGTTAATGATTATTTGCAAAAAAAAAAAAAGTTTATCAGTTTGAACATCAAATATGTTGTCTTTGTAGCATATTCAATTGAATATGGGTTGAAAATGATTTGCAAATCATTGTATTCCGTTTATATTTACATCTAACACAATTACCCAACTCATATGGAAACGGGGTTTGTATATGTCCAACTTAAGTTTAAATTATGGAGAACTTCTCTTAAGAAGATACATTTCCAGGTCATCGCATCACTATTGATCTACCCTGCTGTCTATACAGTGTCAAGCCCGACTGTATATACTTCTAAATCTAATCACAAACCAACCTTAATTAGACAAGTAATTACTGTCGTAATCAACAGCCTCTTTTTTTAACAATGTGCTTTGATATGGCACACACAGGCAGTCGGCATCAGCAATAAAGTCTTTATTATGATTGCTGGAAACCCATCTGGTAATAGTCTTGCCCGAGACCTCCTCCCCCCTAATCAAGGTTTTAATTAAAGACGGTTGAGGGCCACGGAGAACATGAAGGCCAGTAATTAAGACTAACATTGCATGGAGCCAACAGATGCACGGTTTCTCTCTTGCATGTGCTGATGCAGAAAGAGGACCTCCCCCTCCCCAATGCAAAAGCCAAGCCTTTGCGCATATGTAAATATCCACTAGTGACGATGTGGTGACGTTTTATTTGCACAGATATTGAGGTTGCAAGTCAGGGAAGTCCTGGAAAAATAAGAATTTTGAGGATAAAAAGTGAAATATAGTTAGCACAGTTAAAAAGAAAAAGATCAGCATGATGTGAAATGCACCCCCGCCCTCTTCCCAAATATAAGTTGTAAAAAGTTTTTTTTTTCTCGTAAAATAAAACCATAATTTCACACGTTAAAAACTTTTGTCCCGATTTTATGTCCTCAGTAGCAACCCGTAAAATTGTGGCCTTTTTTTGTAATTTTACGACTTTCCTTATAGCGATACACCTTTTTTCTTACTATCATGTAAAACTACGGTCATATTTTCGTTACGTTACAACTTACTCCATGTACAATTAAAACAATCTTATATTCATAGCGTTACTTTTTTCTCCAGGTTTTCTGTCTCCTATAGCTATAGTCATAAATCTATGGCTTTGTACTTTTACGACTTTCCTGGTAGCCATACACTAGTTATTCCTTGCAAAATATAGACTATAATGTAATCATACGACCATATCATAACATATAGTGACATTTAGGGAAGCCCGATTAGTGCACGTGCCTCACAGCAAAAAGGTCATGGGTTCGATTCCCGGGCTCTGGGTCTTTCTGTGTTGAGTTCGTATGTTCTCCGTGTGACTGTGTGGCTTCTCTCCGGTACTCCGGCTTTTTCCCGCCTCACATGCACCTGGGGATAGGTTGATTGGCAACACTAAATTGGCCCCAGTGTGTGAATGTTGTCCGTCTATCTGTGTTTGCCCTGCGATGTTCAATTACGACAACAACCTTATTTTCACACGTGTTTCAACTTTTCTCCAATAACTAGCCACAAACGTATGGCCTTTAAATAATTTTTCGTTTTTTCATAATGTTTACGATTTTCCTGCAGCGATACACCTTTTTTCTTGTAAAATATCGACTCTCCTGTAAAACTACGAGCGTAATATGCAAACATGTCAGGACATTTATTTGCCCATTGATATTTAGGTTTCAAGTCAAGAAAGTCTCGGAAGAAGAAGAAAAGAGAAAAAATCCGAAAAAAAAGTTGTAAAATAAATCCCAAAAAAAGTTGTAAAATAAAGTTTATGCTTTTAAAATGACAACTTTTTTCTTGTAGCATTACAACTTCTCAACAACTTTTTATTTGACAAGTTTCTGTCCCCTATAGCCATGCACCCTTATAAAATTATGCCCTTTTTTCTCATTGGAGAAGAGACTTTTTAAAAAAAAATAATTTTACGACTTTCCTTGTAGCAATACAAATGTTTTCTTGCAAAATATATTAATACATATATCCTTTAAAACTACGACCATATTATCGTAAAGTGGTGACATTTACAGTATTTGCACAGATGTTTATAGGTTTCAAGCTAGGAAAGTCTGGTAAAAAGAATAATTTTGAGGAAAAAAGTGGACTAAAAGAAAAAGATCAGCATGATGGGAATTGCTAGCCACCCCCAAAAAAAAGTTGTAAGAAGAACAAATTTTATTCTTGTAAAATTACAACTTTTCTCACAAAAAATGCAACTTCCCCTAACAACTTTATTTTTGAAACGTTACAACTTTTTCCCCGATTGTCTGTCCTCGATATACATCCTAATAAAATGATGCCATTTTTCATCGTCAAGATTTTATTCGAAATTTTACGACATTACCTTTGTAACGATACAACTTAATTCTTGCAAAATATGAGCGATATCCTGTGAAACAATAACCATATTCTCAAAGTTACAACTTGTTTCGACTGTCTGCTGTCTGAACAAACCCTTGTAAAATTACTGTATTTATCTTCATAGCTTTTTATTTCATGGAAAATTGTGACCTTATTCTCGTAACATTGCGACTTTTTCTCGTTGAATTACCTCTTTAATGTATGTTTCTCTTTCTTTTCTTTCGCTAAACTACAACTTTACACTTTTAATACGAATTTATTCTGGCAATGTTTTGATTATCCTAGTAAAATTCAGATTTTTTTTTTTTGTAACAATACTTCCATTTTTTTTATTGATTTTATGACTTGTAATTGTTTCTCTTGTTTTTCTTTCTCCAATCTACAACTTTATGTTTGTATTATGAATTAATTCTTGCAATGTTGTGATCATCCTCGTTTTTTAGTTCAGATACACATTTTTGTCATTGAAGATTGACTTGCAATTTTTTTCTCTTTTTTTCTTTTCTTTAAACTACAACTTTATACATTTAACGTTTGTACTCACAATACAAATTCATGATCGCAATTTTATGATCATCGTCTTAAAATTCTGATTTTATTCGCATTACCACAATTTTTTCATTTAATATTGACTTTGATTATTTGTTTCTGGAAATTACACCATTCTCCTTAAATAACAAATTGATACTTGTTTTACAACTTAATTCTTAAGTTACTACTTTGTCATCTTAAAATTAAAACTTGATTATGTTTGACCTTTTTAACCATAAAAAATAAAATGTTTCATGTTTAATTGAGAAGTACTTCCATAACATTTTGACTTTATTCTTAAAGTGTCAAACGTACGGCCCGAGGGCCGGATCAGGCCCTTGAACAGGTTTTTTACGGCCCGCGGGATGAGTATAACAATGTACCTGAAATTTTTTAATGAAACAAACTGCTGTTCTAAATGTGTCCACTGGATGTCGCAATAACAATTCTTTGTATCTTTGTAGATGATGCTACATATTTACAAAATAAACCCCTGTTGTTAGTACATCAGTCGAGAAAAATTAGCAAACTACATAAATAACATCCTGTAATTTGATTTTGATATACATTTTTTATCTTGATAAATTGAAAATTAACACCAATGAGTTGACTGATGAACATTATCACATAATTTATTCAGAAAGTATAAATAACGACAAATAAATATAGAATACTATTAACCACAACATGTAAGGGTAAAAAAACCAACAACATTATGATTTGTACATTTTCAGAATGTGCTTGTTCTATTTTTAAAAAAAGAAAGCAATCTGAAGTTGTCTTTATTGTTAAGTTATTGTGCTGTGATTTTACCAGTCCGACCCACTTGGAAGTATATTTTTGTCCATGTGGCCCCTGATCTAAAATGAGTTTGACACCCCTGTCTTGGATTATAATGGCACTCAACTTTTTTTTAAATTGTGGCCCTAAAACTTCTTGGTGATGAGTTTACACACTTACTATTTTAAGTCACATATTGTTGTTTAGGTGTAAGGGGGCAGATCCATATGCAGTGTATGGATGTTTGTTTTCATATTTCCCTGATGTGTATTGATTTGAGGACAGCTGTTGGGAGGGGGGTTGTCTCAGGAAAAGGCCCCCCTCGGTCACCCTGCATTAGTGTGATTCCTGCGCATTCATCCAGACATGAAACAAGCATATATACATCATCACACTACACATGCATGGGAGAAAAGTTGTACATTTAGATGGTTCATTGTTTTATTAATCATTTAAAGGGGAACATTATCACAATTTCAGAATTGTTTAAACCATTAAAAATCAGTTCCCAGTGGCTTATTATATTTTTCGAAGTTTTTTTCAAAATTTTACCCATCACGCAATATTCCTAAAAATAGCTTCAAAGTGCCTGATTTTAACCACCCGTCCATTTTCCTGTGACGTCACATAGTGAAGCCAACACAAACAAACATGGCGGAAAGAACAGCAAGCTATAGCGACAATAGCTCGGATTCAGACTCGGATTTCAGCGGCTTAAGCGATTCAACAGATTACGAATGTATTGAAACGCATGGTTGTAGTGTGGAGGCAGGTAGCGAAAACGAAATTGAAGAAGAAACTGAAGCTATTGAGCCATATCGGTTTGAACCGTATGCAAGCGACACCGACGAAAACGACACGACAGCCAGCGACACGGGAGAAAGCGAGGACGAATTTGGCGATCGCCTTCTAACCAACGATTGGTATGTGTTTGTTTGGCATTAAAGGAAACTAACAACTATGAACTAGGTTTACAGCATATGAAATACATTTGGCAACAACATGCACTTTGAGAGTGCAGACAGCCCAATTTTCATCAATTAATATATTTTGTAGACTTACCCTCATCCGCGCTCTTTTCCTGAAAGCTGATCTGTCCAGTTTTGGAGTTGATGTCAGCAGGCCAGGGAAGCTATGGTCGATAGGGGGTTTAGCTCGCTCGTCTGCGGGAGCAAACTGCCGCCATTGCTTGCCGTGCTACCGAGGTCCTTTGTCCCTGAATTGCTCACACACTCCGGCAGATTCAATGGGGGTCTGGCGGAAGATTTCTTTGACTTTATCGTTGGAAATGCATCTGCTTTGAGTGTCGTAGGATATCCACACATTCTTGCCATCTCTGTCGTAGCATAGCTTTCATCGGTAAAGTGTGCGGAACAAACGTCCAATTTCTTGCCACTTTCGCATCTTTGGGCCACTGGTGCAACTTGAATCTGTCCCTGTTCGTGTTGTTACACCCTCAGACAACACACCGACGAGGCATGATGTCTCCAAGGTACGGAAAACAGTCGAAAAAACGGAAAATAACAGAGCTGATTTGACTTGGTGTTTGAGAAAATGGCGGATTGCTTCCCGATGTGACGCCACGTTGTGACGTCATCGCTCCGAGAGCGAATATTAGAAAGGCGTTTAATTCGCCAAAATTCACCCATTTAGAGTTCGGAAATCGGTTAAAAAAATATATGGTCTTTTTTCTGCAACATCAAGGTATATATTGACGCTTACATAGGTCTGGTGATAATGTTCCCCTTTAATGTATTTTATGAGGCAGTGGGGCAGTGCCATTTAGGAATTGCACGAACTAGGCCAGATTCTGGTTGTTTTGGTGATAACTTCACCACGTTTTTGAACGCAATCAAACATAGTTTCCCGGATTAAGTGCAAGTTTTTGGTGTTGATGCATGCGAGACAAGAACTGAATGTTAAAAAAGGTGAGTTGTTGGCATCCCAAACTATAAGAAACAAGGCCCATGCAGAACAAAATGCAATGTAACATGTTCTAAGATTTTCTTCAGATGGCTGAGCAGATGGAGACACATTTAGCCAGAAACCCCCGCAAAGTTCCCTTCCTGCTCAGCCTCCAAGGAGGTCGCACTTTAGCTGCTCCTGCACCTTGCGCCACATCTTCATGACAAGATGCACTTTTGTCACAATTAAACAAACACACAAGTGTCTGCAAAAAAACTCCATTATTCAAAACAATTATCATATAGATTTCCATACAACCTGACAAATACTTGGGTTTCTATGTTAAACGACAGTTATTGGAATATATAATGCCCATACATGTACATTTGTGCAAATGTTTTAAATAATAATTCAAGTTGCACGGAATAAGAACTTTAAATGTAAACATTTAGGGACGAATATGTTTTAAACTGGAGCAGAGTAATAAGAGTTTATTGCAGCCATGTTCGCCACTTATGGAACATTCCTGCCCCCTAGCGGTCAATTCCGAACATACGCTAAACAGCTTGATATCCTGAATAAAAAATGACCTTCATTGTGTGCTTTTATTTATTAATAGCGAATATACAGTCATGCTTGGAATTATAAGCATTTCCTATATGGTTGAATGGATTTATTGTTTCCAAGGTACGTTCATCATGTCCCCATCTTGTTAATGTGACAACCCTGACTTTATGGCTGGAAACATGACAACTTGTGTTGCTATAGCACATATAATAAACTTCACCAATTATTAGTTTATAATTAGGTTAGGTTGCATATTTACTTCTTTAAGTTTGACGTCTCATCATCTGAAACGGGTTAACAACGAATCAGCTCATATATTGATGCTTTAAAAATGTATCTTCTACACATGGGAAGGTTTGTTTATTAAAGTACTTATATTGATGTGAGATGTGGGGTAAGGAAGGATGACTGGGTTTATGTCCCAGCTGGCGAGAATGTATTTAAAGATTTTATTGGGACTTTGGGGTTATAATACGGGCCTGTGGTCTAATAAATGATAAATTCATGACTAAATAATAAGCCTGGTGTTGTATATACTTTTGAGTAAATTAACTATTTAAAGAAAAACACTAACCTCACATAATTCTCAAAAATATTTGAGTAACTGTACTGGCTATCGCCACATGAATTATGACTTTATTGAATAATACGGTCCCTTTTAAGGACATTTGATATACATTCTATTCATCCATCCATTTCCTACCGCTTGTCCCTCTTGGGGTTGTGGGCATACTTGCCAACCCTCCCGATTTTCCCAGGAGACTAACGAATTTCAGTGCCCCTCCCAAAAATCTCCCGGGGCAACAATTCTCCCGAATTTCTCCCGATTTCCATCCGGACAACAATATTAGGGGCGTGCCTTAAAGGCACTGCCTTTAACATCTTCTACAACCTGTCGTCACGTCCGCTTTTCCTCCATACAAACAGCGTGCCGGCCTAGACACACAATATATACGGCTTTTACACACACATGAGTGAATACAGGTCACACTGAGGGTGGCCGTATAAACAACTTTAACACTGTTACAAATATGCGCCACACTGTGAACCCACACCAAACAAGAATGACAAACACATTTCGGGAGAACATCAGCAAAGGTCTTAACTCATACTCTTTCTATGCCACATCAATGTGGAATGCGCTCCCAACAGGTATAAAAGAAAGGGCATCTCTATCCTCCTTCAAAACCGCAATAAAAATACACCTCCAGGCAACTTCAACCCTAAACTAACACCCTCCCCGGATTGTTAATAATCAAATGTAAACAATCAAATGTAGATATTTTTCTTATGCCTTCTGATCTCTCTCTCTCTCTCTATGTATACACCCTGATGATTATCTTGTGTGATGACTGTATTATGGAGATAGTATATATGATAGTATATAAAGTTAAAGTTAAAGTTAAAGTACCAATGATTGTCACACACACACTAGGTGTGGTGAAATTATTCTCTGCATTTGACCCATCACCCTTGATCACCCCCTGGAAGGTGAGGGGAGCAGTGAGCAGCAGCGGTGGCCGCGCCCGGGAATCATTTTTGGTGATCTAACCCCCAATTCCAACTGTATCATGAATCAATTTAAATGACCCCGACTTAAACAAGTTGAAAAACTTATTTGGGTGTTACCATTTAGTGGTTAATTGTATGGAATATGTACTTCACTGTGCAACCTACTAATAAAAGTCTCAATCAATCAATCAATCAATCACCGTAACACAACATAAACATAACAGAACAAATACCCAGAACCCCTTGCAGCACTAACTCTTCCAGGACGACCCACCCCAACCCCCCACCCCCCCCCCATCTCCCGAATTCGGAGGTCTCAAGGTTGGCAAGTATGGTTGTGGGGCCGCTGGAGCCTATCCCAGCTGTATTCAGGCAGAAGGCGGCGTACACCCTGGACAAGTCGCCAGCTCATCGCAGGGCCTGATGAAAAATTCACCCAATAATATTACATGAATCCATCCATCCATTTCCTACCGCTTGTCCCTTACAGCAGTGGTCCCCAACCACCGGGCCGCGGCCCGGTACCGGTCCGCGGACCGATTGGTACCGGGCCGCACAATAATTTTTATTTTTATTTTTTATTTTTTTTTAATTAAATCAACATAAAAAACACAATATATACATTATATATCAATAAAGATCAATACAGTCTACAGGGATACAGTCCGTAAGCACACCTGATTGTATTTCTTTATGGAAAAAAAAAATAATAATAAAATAAAATAAATACCCCCCCGTACGTGGGACACATTTTCAAACGTTGACCGGTCCGCAGCTACAAAAAGGTTGGGGACCACTGCCTTACGGGGTCACGAGGGGTGCTGGAGCCTCTCCGAGCTGCATTCAGGCAGAAGGCGGGGTACACCCTGGATAAGTCGCCGGCTCATCGCGGGGCCTGATGTAAATTCACCCAGTAATATTACATGAATCTCATATTTTAAATGGTTTTAATACAAATAGACAATGTCTAAATTAAAGACAAGAACATACATAGGGTGGGGGAGTACGAAAAAAACCCCTTTGTCAATCATGCAGCACTATGTGTTGCATTTAAACATTTTATAATTGAACTAATAGTGGAAATCCTTTAAGGACATATGCATAATTTTGACGGATCATGAACAGTGACCATGTTGTTGTTGTTGCTGTTGTGTTTGTTATTGTTGTGTTTGCTGTTGTTGTTGTCTCTCTGTCTTATCCCCCTCTTGTCCCCGCAATTTCCCCCTCTGTCTTCCTTTTTTCTCTCTTTCTATCCCCTCCTGCTCCAAATAATAATATAAATCCATTTAATAAAGTCAAATACAAATAAGGCAACAAGAGAAGTATTCCACACTTCTCTTTTGGAAAGTAAATGTGTACAGCCGATATGGGCATCTACATCAACTATATGATTTGCCTGAGTAGCTGGACAGGACAAAAATAAATAATTTTTTTTTTTAAATAAACAGTGACCGTACTGGCCTTAAAACTCCACCACTTCCAATGGTTCTGCTCCGGGTACTCAAGAGAGAGACTACAGCCATGACCTGCAATATGCCAGTAATGTTAAAAGAATGAGTCTTAATTTTCCATGTGGTTGCATAGGGAGAAATGTCAGACAACTTGTCTGCTGAAATGACCGTTTTAATTATTAAGTGACGGCTGATGAATTTGTGGTGGAATTCAGCCCCAGAAAAAGGACGAGCTGTGTGCAGGGTATGGTGCTACCATATTGCATAAGTACTGCGAGAAGAAATGATCACTGTGTGACATAAAATTCAATGTTATGCTTCAAAATACCCAATTTGTGTCATAAGCATCACCATTTGAAGTATTTTGTCCGGACTGTTACTGCACTCACCCTCTCTGCATGGAGCAAGGCTGGCATTTACTTGACAATTTCTGCCATTAAGTGCAGCCTGTAAGTGCAGGGTTTTTTGTTTTTTTTATCTACACCTAAGATAGCGACAGGCCCGAGACAATTTAACAGGCAATTTAACTGACCGTGTGTTAGTGAAGCTGTCTGAGTCTCAGCCTCTGCCAGGGCACCATGGCATGATGGATGTAGGCAGTCTGGGCTGCGTGAAGAGAGACACAAACACATTCACAATGCTATTGAACACACAGTGATACATGGACATGTTGCCCCCCCCCCCAATACAAACACATATGGGCCCATCAACAGCCAAACCCCCTTTCCATTAAGTCAACATCTTGCACCGGCGGTTGGAACAGAGCGGGGCTGGAGTCAGGTCGTCCAAATCCGTCAATACGAGGAGGCAGAGGCGTTTGTCATCCTCCTCTCTGGGCACCATCCTCCTGGAAAAGGAAAGGGGGGACAGAGGGTGGTGCAACCATGTAGCATCTGGCCCTGCTAGCTCCAGCTGCAGAGTGAGAGGGGGGACAGGAGCGGCGCGGCAACCCATGGGAGACTCTCGTGCGGCAGCCAAAACTTGCTCGCCGCTATGTCTGTGGGACGGAAGACAGAAACAATGTAAGTCTTGTAAGATTCAAACAACTGAAGTCACGCTGTAGTGTGTGACACATCAAACCAGCTCAGTGGCCTTGTGGTTAGAGTGTCCGCCCTGAGATTTGGAGGTTGTGAGTTCAAACCCCGGCCGAGTCATACCAAAGACCACAACAAACGGGACCCATTGCCTCCTTGCTTGGCACTCAGCATCAAGGGTTGGAATTGGGGGTTAAATCACCAAATGATTCCCGAGCGCGGCCACCGCTGCTGCTCACTGCTCCCCTCACCTCCCAGGGGGTCAAAGGCAGAGGACACATTTCACCACACCCAATGTGTGTGTGAGACATTCATTGGAACTTAACTAACATTGTCGGCAGTCAAATGTCCCATGAATAATTCGTAGTATAGAGCAGTGGTTCTCAACCTTTTTTCAGTGATGTACCCCCTGTGAATTTTGTTTTAATTCAAGTACCCCCTAATCAGAGCAAAGCATTTTTGGTTGAAAAAAAGACATAAAGAAGTAAAATACAGCACTATGTCATCAGTTTCTGATTTATTAAAGGCCTACTGAAATGCGATTTTCTTATTTAAACGGGGATAGCAGGTCCATTCTGTGTCATACTTGATCATTTCGCGATATTGCCATATTTTTGCTGAAAGGATTTAGTAGAGGACATCGACGATAAAGTTCGTAACGTTTGGTCGCTGATAAAAAAGCCTTGCCTGTACCAGAAGTAGCAGACGATATGCGCGTGACGTCACAGGTTGTGGAGCTCCTCACATCTGCACATTGTTTACAATCATGGCCACCAACAGCGAGAGCGATTCGGACCGAGAAAGCGACGATTTCGCCATTAATTTGAACGAGGATGAAAGATTTGTGCATGAGGAAAGTGAGAGTGAAGGACTAGAGGGCAGTGGGAACGATTCAGATAGGGAAGATGCTGTGAGAGGCGGGTGGGACCTGATATTCAGCTGGGAATGACTAAAACAGTAAATAAACACAAGACATATATATACTCTATTAGCCACAACACAACCAGGCTTATATTTAATATGCCACAAATTAATCCCGCATAACAAACACCTCCCCCCTCCCGTCCATATAACCCGCCAATACAACTCAAACACCTGCACAACACACTCAATCCCACAGCCCAAAGTACCATTCACCTCCCCAAAGTTCATACAGCACATATATTTCCCCAAAGTCCCAAAAGTTACGTACGTGACATGCACATAGCGGCACGCACGTACGGGCAAGCGATCAAATGTTTGGAAGCCGCAGCTGCATGCGTACTCACGGTACCGCGTCTGCATATCCAACTCAAAGTCCTCCTGGTAAGAGTCTCTGTTGTCCCAGTTCTCCACAGGCCAATGGTAAAGCTTGACTGTCATCTTCCGGGAATGTAAACAATGAAACACCGGCTGTGTTATCTGGCACAACAGTCAAGGGGTGCATTCTACGGCGGGGGTACGTTATCCGGCACAACACCAGCCGCAATACACCGCTTCCCACCTACATCTTTCTTCTTTGCTGCCTCCATTGTTCATTGAACAAATTGCAAAAGATTCACCAACACAGATGTCCAGAATACTGTGGAATTTTGCGATGAAAACAGACGACTTAATAGCTGGCAACCATGCTGTCCAAAAATGTCCTCTACAATCCGTGACGTCACGCGCAGGCGTCATCATACCGAGACGTTTTCAGCAGGATATTTCGCGCAAAATTTAAAATTGCACTTTAGTAAGCTAACCCGGCCGTATTGGCATGTGTTGCAATGTTAAGATTTCATTATTGATATATAAACTATCAGACTGCGTGGTCGGTAGTAGTGGGTTTCAGTAGGCCTTTAAATTGTATAACAGTGCAAAATATTGCTCATTTGTAGTGGTCTTTCTTGAACTATTTGGAAAAAAAGATAGGTTTTTATTTATATTTATAAAGGATTTTTGAATTCTTGCTATTTTTAGAATATCTAAAAAAAATCTCACGTACCCCTTGGCATACCTTCAAGTACCCCCAGGGGTACGCGTACCTCCATTTGAGAACCACTGGTATAGAGGGTGTCCCGATACAACTTTTTCACTCCAGATAATGATATTAAAGCCTTGAGTATCGGTCAATAATGATATTATTCCGATACATCATCTCGAGTCATGGAATCATTAGAAATAGTCGTCTGACCAAGTGAAATCAGTAGGTATGAAAAACACAAATCTCATGACAGACTTATGCTGTCTTTAGGTAATTTGTGCTTTGGTGACACCGAGTGGTCACAATAACACATTGCTATTGTAGCGGCTCTGCGTTGCGTATCGACCTTGCCTTACTGCCACCGCTGCAAAAGCGAGGCGCCAACCTACGTCGCCCAAACGAGAGGTAAGTGTTCTAGCAACTAGGCTAAAATCCCCAGCTGCTAACCCAACGGCTAGCACACTCTTTTGAGGTTGTCAGGGAGTGAGGTTTATCAACGTTCACACTATACTATGACGCAATAGGGTCAATGATGCGGACCCGTTTGTTACTGGATACTTTCTAGTACGTTTCTGTCTTGGAGACTTTGTATCTGTAAGTAATATGCAACTAAAATTATTGGATACTTGTTTATATTGACACATGTCATGTTTGAGACTGCTAAGGACATCTATCATATGTCTAGCATGTGTGCTATCGTGTGCTTAGCTTCTGTGTAGCTGCTAGCCACTAGTAGGCTATAGCTTACATTGCAATTTATTTGCCACTTGCCAAGATTTAAAATGTTATTTTTAGAAATGTCCTTTGTTTTAAGAGCTAATTACTTATTTTTAGTCATTGACTTCATATTATAACCTTGAAGTTAGCATGAATAATTATATTTTGTCTATTCTAATTTAAAAATGTTAAAATTGAGAACATACCTATTCAAATAAGATAATTTGGTTTCCCCCACATAGAAAATCTTGTTTAAAGATGTTTAATTTAAGAATTGCAAGTTGAACAATGCTTGTTTACTGAATCAAATACTTATCTATCTTAAAAGTCCTTCTAATTTGTAGAAATATCATAATTTAGGTTGCCGTATCAAGTACAATTAACTAGCTGCATGGAGAGATCATTTCACTAGTTTTTAGTTTTTTTCCCCGAAAATCTAGTCTTTTTATCTTATATTTTGTCAACTCCTTTTTGCAGTGTACGGTGCTTGTTTCCACGCTTCACAAATGTGGAAACAAGCATGAGTTCTCCAATCACAGATCAATATCACTGCTTCCACAGTTCTTAAAAACCTTAGATAAATTGTTTGCGGTTCTAGTTAAATAAATGCATTAATAAATACAACATTTTAAGCATTAGTCGATATGGGTTTTGTCCTAACCACTCAACTGTAACAGCAATAATTGATTCGGCGGAAGAAATTTCAAACTGCAATAGATAGAAAACAATACTTAGTATTTTTGTAGATTTTCAGAAAGCGTTTGATACGCTCGATCATGACAAATTGTATAAATATGGAATAAGATGAGTGGCTCATGAGTGGGTTAGAAGTTATCTGAAGGGCAGAAAACAGTTTGTGGAAGTTAACAATGGGAAATCTGCCTTACATAGTATTAGTTGTGGAGTACAACAAGGACCGGTCCTTGGACTTATACTGTATATCATGTATGTCAATGATATTACTATTCCAAACTGTGTATTGTATTTGCAAATGTGTTAGGGGTGGTTGAAAACGATGTGTGAATGTTGTCTATCTGTGTTGGCCCTGCGATGAGGTGGCAGCTTGTCCAGGGTGTACTCCACCTCCCCCCCGAATGCAGCTGGGATAGGCTCCAGCCCCCCCATGACCTCGACAATGACAAGCGTAGAAAATGGATGGAAGAATAAAAGATGGTTTGATGTAAGAGATTATCATTGAATACTGGTAAAAATAAGATTATGATTGTTTGTAGTATAGGAAAAGTGTGGATGACTCGTTATACATCGAAGGAGTTGGGATTCCAAAGAACACAGGCGATTAAGTATTTTGGGTGTTACATGTTTTTTGTTTTTTTCCTATTGATCTTCATATGTCTTACCTGTATTTTATTCTTTATCTCTACTCATGGTTCTCACTATTTTACAAGTTTTATTATTTTTACTTTCCAACGTTCCTTAGATGAGGGGTTTACGGCCGTGCTTGTGGGGGGTGCCCTTGTGTCAGCGTCCTAGTGGCCATGGTCTGATGACCTCCTGGTGCAGATGGCTCCTGTGATAGTGTTTACTCGCATGTCTCCTCTGTACTCAGCCATCCAATCATTTGTCCAGATATTTTGCAAATGTGTGTATGTTGTGTGTGTGTGTGTGTGTGTGTTTGTGTTTGGTATCTGTGTTCGTGCGTACGTATGTGATAATGGGGGATATGGGTCACCGGCATACTTGCCAACCTTGAGACCTCCGATGTCGGGAGGGTGCAGGGGTGGGCGTGGTCGGGGGTGGGGCGGAGGCGTGGTTGGTGCGGGGGCGTGGTTAGGGGCGTGGTTAAGAGGGGAGGAGTATATTTACAGCTAGAATTCACCAAGTCAAGTATTTCATATATACAGGTAAAAGCCAGTAAATTAGAATATTTTGAAAAACTTGATTTATTTCAGTATTTGCATTCAAAAGGTGTAACTTGTACATTATATTTATTCATGGCACACAGACTGATGCATTCAAATGTTTATTTCATTTAATTTTGATGATTTGAAGTGGCAACAAATGAAAATCCAAAATTCCGTGTGTCACAAAATTAGAATATTACTTAAGGCTAATACAAAAAAGGGATTTTTAGAAATGTTGGCCAACTGAAAAGTATGAAAATGAAAAATATGAGCATGTACAATACTCAATACTTGGTTGGAGCTCCTTTTGCCTCAAGTACTGCGTTAATGCGGCGTGGCATGGAGTCGATGAGTTTCTGGCACTGCTCAGGTGTTATGAGAGCCCAGGTTGCTCTGATAGTGGCCTTCAACTCTTCTGCGTTTTTGGGTCTGGCATTCTGCATCTTCCTTTTCACAATACCCCACAGATTTTCTATGGGGCTAAGGTCAGGGGAGTTGGCGGGCCAATTTGGAACAGAAATACCATGGTCCGTAAACCAGGCACGGGTAGATTTTGCGCTGTGTGCAGGCGCCAAGTCCTGTTGGAACTTGAAATCTCCATCTCCATAGAGCAGGTCAGCAGCAGGAAGCATGAAGTGCTCTAAAACTTGCTGGTAGACGGCTGCGTTGACCCTGGATCTCAGGAAACAGAGTGGACCGACACCAGCAGATGACATGGCACCCCAAACCATCACTGATGGTGGAAACTTTACACTAGACTTCAGGCAACGTGGATCCTGTGCCTCTCCTGTCTTCCTCCAGACTCTGGGACCTCGATTTCCAAAGGAAATGCAAAATTTGCATGGTTGGGTGATGGTTTGGGGTGCCATGTCATCTGCTGGTGTCGGTCCACTCTGTTTCCTGAGATCCAGGGTCAACGCAGCCGTCTACCAGCAAGTTTTAGAGCACTTCATGTTTCCTGCTGCTGACCTGCTCTATGGAGATGGAGATTTCAAGTTCCAACAGGACTTGGCGCCTGCACACAGCGCAAAATCTACCCGTGCCTGGTTTACGGACCATGGTATTTCTGTTCTAAATTGGCCCGCCAACTCCCCTGACCTTAGCCCCATAGAAAATCTGCGGGGTATTGTGAAAAGGAAGATGCAGAATGCCAGACCCAAAAACGCAGAAGAGTTGAAGGCCACTATCAGAGCAACCTGGGCTCTCATAACACCTGAGCAGTGCCAGAACCTCATCGACTCTATGCCACGCTGCATTAACGCAGTAATTGAGGCAAAAGGAGCTCCAACCAAGTATTGAGTATTGTACATGCTCATATTTTTCATTTTCATACTTTTCAGTTGGCCAACATTTCTAAAAATCCCTTTTTTGTATTAGCCTTAAGTAATATTCTAATTTTGTGACACACGGAATTTTGGATTTTCATTTGTTGCCACTTCAAATCATCAAAATTAAATGAAATAAACATTTGAATGCATCAGTCTGTGTGCAATGAATACATATAATGTACAAGTTACACCTTTTGAATGCAATTACTGAAATAAATCAAGTTTTTTAAATATTCTAATTTACTGGCTTTTACCTGTATATATATATGTATATACATATATATATATCTAAGAAATACTTGACTTTCAGTGAATTCTAGCTATATATATATATATTTATTTTATTATACATATATATATATATATATATATATATATATGTATATATAAATAAAAGAAATACTTGAATTTCAGTGTTCATTTATTTACACATATACACGCACATAACACTCATCTACTCATTGTTGAGTTAAGGGTTGAATTGTCCATCCATGTTCTATTCTCTGTCACTATTTTTCTAACCATGCTGAACACACTCTCTGATGATGCATTGATGTGTGGCACGCACAAAAGTGCTTTCATCAAATGCATTAGAGACTGGAATCTTCCATCTCTCCCTAGCATGGCCCAAAACCGGTCAATCTTTGCTTCCTGAGGAAGATCTTCAGTGCCAAGCACTTGGTAGTCCACTACTTCTTCCCGGAGGCTATCCAGGTCCAATCGCAGCTGCGGCTTGGAACTTACAAGCTATGAGAGTAGCGTATGTGTGTGTGTGGCCCTTTAATAGGTGAGCATGTGAGGTGAGTGACGTCAGTGAGTGTGTGGGGGCGACAGAAGAGAGGGAGCGGTAGCTTCAGTGCGGGCGGGACTAGTTTGTTTTGTGTTGGATTGGCTGTGTGCAAGCAATCAATAAAGCAAGATTTGCAACAAATTGCCGGACTCAGGCAGGAAAGGTGCAACAAAGCGTATTCCTTCATCTTACTCGTCGTCGGCGTCGCCACGGCTGTATCTTCCTCGTTCTTCTGCTTCGTCTCCTTGTGTGCGCAGTTGTGCACTGCACTCTCTAAAAGCCGTAGATGTTATTGATGTTATAGATGGCAGTATTGTCCTGTTTAAGAGTGTCACAACATTGCTGTTTACGGCAGACGAACTGCGTTACGGTAGACAAAAAACGTGACTGCTGCTGTTGTGTGTTGTTACCGCGCTGGGAGGACGTTAATGAAACTGCCTAACAATAAACCCACATAAGAAACCAAGAACTCGTCCTCGATCATTCTACAGTTGTAATGTGATTGGGCAGGGACACTGTTTTTATCGTGGGAAAGCGGACTCAGGTCCGCATGGAGCTGGAGGGGGCGTGGCCTCCAGCTCCGCCTGAATTTCGGGAGATTTTCGGGAGAAAATTTGTCCCGGGAGGTTTTCGGGAGAGGTGCTGAATTTCGGGAGTCTCCCGGAAAATCCGGGAGGGTTGGAAAGTATGGTCACCGGGGTATTGTTTTTAACTTTGTAAAGCATTTTGCGTTGCATTTTTTTAATGAATGTAAAGCGCTTTGTAAATAAAGTTTGATTGATAGATAATTGATGAACATTTGTCATGGAAATCACATATAAATGATACAAAGGCCAAACTATCTAAAACAATTGCTATTTTACACAACTTCTGAATCCAAAAGCATTGTATAACTCATTGATTGTTCCATATCCAACATACTATATTAAAGTGTGGGGTAGGTCCTGTAAAACATATTTAAATCTAATCTTCCTTTTGCAGAAGAGAGCCTTAAGAATCATTACTGGAAATGCATATAAGGAACCCAAAAAAACAATATTCAAACAGTTAAATTTATTGAAATTTTATGAATTGATGGAATATAATTTCCTAAAAATCATGTATAAAGCACATACCGTACAACAATTTTACCAAACATTTAAAACAGATTTGTTGAAAGAGAAAGTAATAATACTCTAAAAAGAATTTAGCTGTTTAAAAAGTTAGGGACAATAGAAAGATGCATTTCAATCAAAGGTGTAAGTTTATGGAAGAATCTTGATAGTGAAATAAAACAGTCTCAATCTCTTACTGCATTAAAAAAATCCTGATGATGAAAATATTTGATTTGGAGTAATTTTTTTGTTTACATGTTTGTTTTGTTGTTTGCTATGAATACAGAACAATTACCTAAATGTCCTCCTGAACAACTAGATTTTTACTTATTTCTGCTCCTTTTCATTAATGTTTAATTTTAATGTTATTTTGATTATTTTTTGACCATGAATTATTGAAATAAAAGATGGGAAAAAATAAAATAGAAAATAAAGAATAAATCAAAATAAAATAAATGTATACATTGTGTGCTTACTAGTGTTATGCCTTGGCGAGAATGAGGACTCAGGTGCAGAAGAGGGACAATTGACACAGGCTTTATTTAAACAGTTTTCTTTGAAATCTCTTTGAACAGAGTGATTAATACAAAGAGGCTACAGAATCTAGCTTTGACACAATAGAGTAACAAAAGACATATAGGCATAAGGCCATAAACGGAAAATCACTCCATAGGGAGGAAAAAGGCAATAGCAAAATTACACACGAATCTAATAACAAAAAAACCCAACAATCTATGATTAGCTACAAAAAAGGTAAATAAATCATGTAGAGGAGACAAGAAACTATAAACAGAAAGTACGCTATAAAGAGCTGAGAAAACTACAAACTAAAGCGCTCCAAGAGGAGGAAAAAAGGAAGGCAAGGCACTATGAAATAACACACAAAAAACGTGACCAAAAATTTTAGCAAACGAAAATCACTTTTTCTCAGAGGAAACAAAGAAATCAATAAATAAGGCAAGGCAATACTTAGCAACTTGATTCGAGACTGTGGACGAAGGCTGGCGGTACGTGACGAGACGATATACTCTGGCACAAGTCTAAACAAGAGGAGGACGAGATATTTATACACATGAGGGAGGGTGTCACAGGTGGGCACAATCAGGCAATCAGGAGAGACATCAGACCAGTGAAACGGGAAAAAGAGCAAGTGACCTGAAACGAGAGGGAGAGTTAACCTTTCAAAATAAAACAGGAAATGACAAGACAACATGAAACCAGACGAAACCCAGACAAGACTTCACCCAGGTGCAGGGACGTGCACATGATTATAGAGGGGCAGGGGCTCAAAGTCAGAAAAGGGCAGGACATTTTTTTTTGGTCCTTTACACAATATGGAAATGAATGTAAAATTAAATTTGCTAATAGGAAGCTAACTACTTAGCTGTGTGTCCTTTGTAGGTAAAAGTGATTGACATTTCTTTTGTGTCAACAAATTATTGTCATAATGAGTTAATTCACATTATCATAGGCTTGGAAGACATGAAAAGCAACAAAACACAGGTTTATTATTAGGCTATTTATTGTTAAAGATAAGCACTTTTAATATTGAACATTGAACAGTGCAACACGAACTTTGAAAAAAAAATACAAAAATAAATACCCAAATGGAAAAAACTTCAATGTGAAAATCTGTCCTTCTTCCCTTAACTTGATGAAAACACCATCAAGTTGTAACTTATGGTCTTTCTCACTTAATGCTCAGACTAAACAACTGAAACGCAATACAGGGCCAAAAATATGGACCAGCTGGGGCCAGTCGAGGGCTGTAGGATGGAGGCCGCCCATACCCAAATATGCTCCTCAATGTAAATTCAGGGCTTCCATGAAATGCTTTGAAATCAGTGCACAATCAGTAGCCAAACCTTCTGGGGGCCTTAAAGCAGCAACCTTCTGGGGGCCATGTCCCTGTAGATGTTGATCACATCATTGTGATTTATGACTACGTCTTTTTCAATGAAGAGGAGAAGGTGATCAGACAGCCTCTCTTCTGTGCATAGGCCTCTGGGTGTAGCTCATTCAACTCCCCCCTCATCTATGGCTTCCTCTGCAGTAGTATCATCTGCCTCCCTTCTTGTGGATTCTTCCTCTCCAACATTTACCGGGATTTCTATGGCTTCCTCTGTGTCAGGAGTTGCATCTAAAGCCTCTTTTCTCTCAGGTGTTGCTTCTACACTCTCCTCCTCCTCTCTCTCAGGTGTTGCTTCTAAGGTCTCTGCCTCTCTCTCAGGTGTGACACTTTCTGAGGTCTGTGGTCTTTCTTGAATTCTGGTGCTAGTACTTGGTTTTAGCCATGCATTAAGAGGTCTGCTACCCTTAGCTGCTTCCTGCCGCTCCTTCTCCTTCCTTTTCTGTATCCTTTCTTTTTTGGCATTGTGCTGCAGGCATAATCAACATGAATCAAGTTTAAATGCAGATGGTAATATTCCTAACAGATAACCTACATCTTATATCCCCAGAATGCTGAAATTATTATTATTATTATTATTATTAATAATAATAATAATAATTATTATTATTATCATTATCATTCTTATTATTGTTATTATTATCATTATTATTATTATTTTGTTAACCCACACAGTAATAGCAAAGTCACAATAAACTTTATATCTAAACCTCTACTGTGAGAGAAATGTGATCCGCCGTAAACACAGTGCATTTTATTTTGAAAATTAACCCGGTGTTTTATTTTGTACACTACTTCCTGTCCCGCACGATCCGCTCTGCTCTGTGCGGAATTGATGGGCCGTGCTCAATTGATGCGCCGTGCTCCGACGTCCGGCAAAAACAGAAGCTGACACATTGAATAACAGAATAATACAGCGTTTTTCTGAAATATTAGCCATATTAGATGCTGAATAAGTGGACGGCGACTAGACCATAACTCACAGGTTCACGTTGCTCCACTGTCACGTCTCCTCAGAGGCGCAGTAACTTGGCTCTCTCTCCTCTCACTTACTCACTCACTCGCCCTCTCTCTCTCTCTCTGGCGGAAGCGGCAGGCTCAAACAACCCGGTATTACAAGAAAACGTGGAGTTTTTGTACCGCTGTTTTTTTTGTTTTTTGTTTTTTTACATCCCTGACAGGAATTTATTAATGTTGTTTAAAGAAAAAAAGAAAAACAAAAAAAAAAACACACACACACACACACAGGCAGAAGACACTTTAAGACGAGGCAAAAAAGGGCAGGGGCTCAAGCACCCATAGGGCCCTATGTGTGCATGTGCCTGCCCAGGTGTGACAACTAGAAGACATTTGAATGTTAAATGGCTTTGCAGAAGTAAACGCGCTGCAGGACTGCTTGTATTGAAGCTTATAACAGAGCTTTTAAATGCAAGCCGATATCTTTTTGCTGATATTGGATCGATATCAATATCAGATCAGGACACTCCTAATTGGTAACAATATAAACACCTTTTTGGCCATACCAAACATTGACCTGTAAATACATAATGACCAACTACTGGCGTAGAACACAGCAAGTACACATCACAAGTAGAACAGTGGGTTCCTCCTTTTGCTGAAGTCTTGAGTTCTATCTCTGGATTTTCTTGTATAATTTTGTCAAATCCTGTAGTGTACAACGTCCACAGGGCGACCATCTTCAGCTTTTTTTTTACTACATTTATCCAAGGAAGGGTTGTCAAAAGTATCGTTACATCGATATAAAGTCAAAGAAGAAGGTCTGACGTCATTGAAAAATGAGACAGTGTTTCCGATATATTCACTTAGTCGTGGAGGTCTGTCACGAATGTAAAAATTCACACTTTCAATTCACCCTCGCTCATGAACAAATTACAATGGAACTGAGGTAGTGTAGCATAACTGTGGGTGTGGTGCAACTCTGCTTCACAACACACTTCTTACACGCCTTGTTTGCCAGAGAACAGGGCCGGCCCGTGGCATAGGCCGTATAGGCAAATGCTAAGGGCGCCGTCCATCAGGGGGCGCCACGCCAGTGCCACAAATGTTGGAGAAAAAAAAAAAAGAAAAAAAAAGTAGGTACTATTATTTCTAAATACAAAAAATAATCCCACGTTAATTAAAATGCAAAGTAAAGCCTATTTAATAGAAATATTATTTGTTACAACATTACCCCCCCCCCCCCCCCCCCCCCCCCCCGCACGGTGCGCCCCCTCCCTTCCCGTATCATGACTCTTTTTGGACGTCACCACATCAAAAAATCAACACAAGATGTCAAAACGGCCAAAACTGTCAGGTGCCCAGGGAAGAAAAAAGAGAAAAGAAGAGGAGTAGAAACGAGAAAAGACAGAGGTAGCAGGTAGGTAACGTTAGCCTACATGAAATTATTTGTCTGTTACAGAATGTGATAGTAACCTGGCTTTTTAGCATTAAGCTAATGTTACATGATTCGGCAATTGCTAGCTAGTTCTGTTTTAACGTCGGGTTAATATTGTGGAGGGGGCTAAATTGTTATGGAAAATAATAATGTAATGTTAGCTAATTACATTCCTCAGGGACATTTGTATTAGATCTTTTAAGCAGGTGTTTTTTTGTTTACATTGTTATTGCCTTCTGGTTAACTAATGTTTGCCCTGCAGGTAATAGTCACTTGTCCACCCCTTTATATATTAGGTGTACTTGTAAGTAAAAAAAAAAGGTCAAAGACAAAGCTATTCGGTTTCTTGTGAGTATATACACTTCACTGCCGATGTGGGGGGGCGCCACCTAAAATCTTGCCTAGGGCGCCAGATTGGTTAGGGCCGGGCCTGCCAGAGAATAAGACGTAATGTAAATGATCTGTAATGCGCTTAAGTGACTTTGTTGCTATATTTCGTGAGGAGAGGTACATATTAAAAGCAGGGCTGTCTTCAAATATTCAAAGATCCGATTCGGAGGAGTCTGATTTGACTATCAACCTCACAGTGGAATGGTCAGACATTTATTTCCTCTATTTCGTCATGTTTGATGTCTTGTCGGCACAGCGCCTGAGCAGAGGACCTCACTATAAAATCCAGTCTCTACTGTGTTTATCAGAGTGGTTTACAAAGGGGTTTAGACTTTTTCTGAGGTGGAAAAAATTGCAAATGAGCTCTCTGCTTTTTTCACTGTAATGAAAGGATGTATTCCTTTTATAAGTATCTTAAAACACATTGTAGCTGCTAGATTTACATTATGTGACACGACATAATACACTTCATATGCACTACTCTCATCGTAAAATGTTTAGGGCGGTATAGCTCGGTTGGTAGGGCGGCTGTGCCAGCAACTTGAGGGTTGCAGGTTCGATCCCCGCTTCCGCCATCCTAGTCACTGCTGTTGTGTCCTTGGGCAAGACACTTTACCCACCTGCTCCCAGTGCCACCCACACTGGTTTAAATGTAACTTAGATATTGGGTTTCACTATTTAAAGCGCTTTGAGTCATTAGAGAAAAGCGCTATCTAAATATAGAAGAAGAGAGAGTATTTCTCTCTAAAAAAAAACTGACTGTTGACTATGGGCAAAATCTGACAAATCATATTCGACTATAAAAATCCATAGTCGAAGACAGCCCTAATTAAAAGTGAAAGAGAGGTGTATCTTGCGTCATGCATTTATTTGGTAATCAAATACAAGCGGTCACGAAAGTATTTGTGTGAGAGTAAATCCGCCACCACAGGCCCAGGGAGTGTGCATTACCGTAGCATGCAGAAAACTTTCAGAAAGGTGCAACCCGAACTTTATTACCTATGAGTTTTAAGAAAACACAGTTAGAGACACTCTTCTATCGTTTGGCAACACTTTGAACACCACTAGTTTACTTACAGTATTTCACCAGGAAGGCAAAGGGTGCCCCTGAGGGCCATTTGCTGAATGTAGTTCTTATTTTATGGGCTTGCGGCACATTGTAGCAATAAAATAAACAACAACAAAAAAACAGCAAAATGGAAAAATAAAGGAAAAAGGCATGACGTATTGAGAAAACGGTAAAACGGTTGATACTCATAACAAATAATAGAGCTGGTATTGGTATTGACTAGAGATGTAACAATATCACAGTTATGGTGATCAAAATGATCACGGCTATCATTATTAACGCAGTATTATTGAATGTGCTCAAAAAGTACTTGTACACATACAGAAAACTTTTGACTAAGTTATTTTTGTTAAAAAATAAAGACACGCTGTTGGAAATCCACTATTTTGCATGCTTTGTGTTTCTTATGCTTCACTGATACTAATTTAGTCTTAGGATTTTATCTGTTTTAGTGGTTATCCTTTTATTGTTTTAAATATTGGTTGGTACTGTAGTACTTTAAGATTTAGATAAAAGTAAAGTGCGTGAAAAAATTAAATCTGTTATGATTATTTCTGGCGGATGGTCATTGAACGCACCATAAAAAACACCTCTGTCTCATATCCCTCTGAATATAAAACAATCGCTCTGTGCTAAGAAAACACATCTTTTAAGTTCAATGTGCGCAACTGAATAGCTGACCATATTTTCCGGACTATAATTCACTACTTATTTTCTACACTTTGAACCCTGCAATTTATAAAACGGTGCAGCTAATTTATGGATATTTCTTCGCTATTGTCCGTAATGTTTTGTAGTCAACAAATAGTTTTCATAGAACCAGGGGCGCCGCTAGGGATTTTGGGCCCCATGAAAAGAATCTTTACAGGGCCCCCAACACAGTGTCATTATTTTTTCTGTATTATAATTTCATCATCATTAGGGGCCTCTCTGGGCCCCCCTCCATCATGGGTCCCGAGAATCCGTCTCCTTTACCCCCCCTTTTCGGCGCCCCTGCATAGAACACAGACAGAGACACTGAAAGGGTGTTTTTTTGTTTGTGCCAAGGCGCCATCTTTTGGACGAGTTCGCTCACTGCAGGTGCTGTGAGTTGAAAACGCACTTCCTGTTTCGTTCCTTGAGCCAGAAGTATTTGTACATTGTGTTTATTCATTCATCACTCTAAGCAACGTTTGTAAGTTTCACATTATAACTAGGGATGTCCGATAATGGCTTTTTGCCGATATCCGATATTCCGATATTGTCCAACTCTTTAATTACCGATACCGATATCAACCGATACCGATATCAACCGATATCATTATTATGCCTAATTTGGACAAGCAGGTATGGTGAAGATAAGGTACTTTTAAAAAAAAATTATAAAATAAAATAAGATAAATCAATTAAAAACATTTTCTTGAATAAAAAAGAAAGTAAAACAATATAAAAACAGCTACATAGAAACTAGTAATTAATGAAAATTTGTAAAATTAACTGTTAAAGGTTAGTACTATAAGTGGACCAGCAGCATGCTTACGGACTGCATCCCTTGCAGACTGTATTGATATATATTGATATATAATCGGCCGCCCTCTCCCCTCTTTGACGGACATCTACACCTCCCGCTGCCTCAACAGAGCCAGTGCCATCATCAAAGACAGCACCCACCCTGGCTCTGACCTGTTCCACCTGCTGCCCTCTGGGAAGCGCTACAGGTGCATTAAAACCAAAACAAACAGGCTAAAGAACAGCTTCTTCCCCAGGGCCATAACCATCCTGAACGGACTGCCCCATTGTCCCTCATAACTGCCTTCTCTTCGGTGCAATAACCCATTCCACCAACCACCCTGTTTTTGTTTTGTTTTTTCATGTATATATTCATTTCACACCATATTCATTGCACTTCCACATTTTTTAAATTTTTATATATTTGCACATTGTTTTTCTAGCATGCACACATCGCACTGTATGGAATGGCCTCAATCTCGTTACCTTGCGTAATGACAATAAAGCTGATTCTGATTCTGATTCTGATTCTGAACCAGAATATTAATAACAGAAAGAAACAACCCTATTGTGTGAAAGAGTGTGAATGAGTGTAAATGGGGGAGGGGAGGTTTTTTGGGTTGGTGCACTAATTGTAAGTGTATCTTGTGTTTTTTATGTTGATTTAATTTAAAAAAAAAACAACAAAAAAAAAAAAAAACGATACCGATAATGAAAAAAACGATACCGATAATTTCCGATATTACATTTTAACGCATTTATCGGCCGATAATATCGGCAGGCTGATATTAACGGAAATCTCTAATTATAACTAAAGCAATTCATACTTACTGAATGTGTGATGTCTGTAGAAGTGTTTAATGCATATTTGTACAAGCTATCGTAATGTAATCAAGCTTGCGCCGTTAGCATTAGCGAATATGCTAACACATTACCAAGCGTCTGTTAGTATTATTAACTTACAATGGCATTCTTTTTGTATTGTTTCAGTTTTTAAGTTCACCAAAATGTTACCGAGGAGTTATTGAGTCTGTTTAGCTGATTGGAGAGCCTACGATCCACATAGACAAGATGGGAAGGACTATAAACCAAATCCATTACATAAAAAGTGTTGTAAGGAAAATAATTAAATCCAACTAAGGAGGGAAATGTCACCAAAATGATGAGCCATAAATCAGAGACCACAATGACGCCAACCATAGCCTGGAGACAGTCCTTAGCATCTAGCATCAGAAACACAAATGACGATTAGCCAGCAGCGCACATTTAGCACCAGACAGAGTTGTCTCAGAGGGCGGTTTGTCACAGGATCTATCTGATTCACAGCCCGGGGTGCAGCGTTTAGTATTGGCACTTCATGTCCTAGTCTGTCCCCGGGCTTGCTCTCGGGCGATGTAGTCCCGCTGATTGAAAGAAGCGATCAAATTGGATGTTTGGAGGAGAGGGAGATGAGAAGTTCACCGAGGGCCAACACATGCGTTGTTCCTATTGTAAAGTGTGACCTTTATGGAGGGAAGATCTCGGGGGCTGAGGAGCCCCGTCCCGCACTGACGGGTCCTCTGGGATTAATTAACCTCATTCTTCCAATAGGCCTGTGGGATTTACATTTCACATTGGGTGACATCCTGCGGCGGTCGACATGCTCTTCTACTATTATCACGAACAGGTGCACGCTTTAAAAGACACATTTTGTCATTGTGTTCTGAACCTGACTCATCATACAGGATACAATGAGCCACAACTCTTAATAAGAAGTAAATTAAAGTCAAAAGTAAGCGACAGGGGTACAGTTCGCCCCCCCATGGGAGTCTTCCATATATGCATTTACGAAGACATTATTATGGATAGCCGGACAAGCAAATGAAAATAGCGACACAGAGCACGAGCATCTGTTTGATGTCACAAACGATGTATCAAGAGGGCTGCTGTGCATCATTGTTTTAGATGTACATCCGTACAATGTGCTAAATGTCTTATTCCCAAAAGATACATCGCAATTTTACCATTCTTTCCTAAAACCGCACCATTAATGTCAATCAAAGCCGCCGAACGCCGGAGGTTGCCAGCTCTCACAACAAGCGCAGGTCCCTGCAGTCTCTTCACAGCTGTCCCCAGACAGTCCACCACAACAGCTCCAGCTAATCTTCTTTTCATGGTTTTCATTACGACCTGTCAGGACATAAATTGACAGTAAATGGCCACGTTTATTAACACGGCACTAAAACAGCATCCTTAACTGTTCTGGCTCCTCGTGCAAATGTTAGCGTAATACACTGACCGGGGGAATCAATTAAGATGTGGCATAAAATGATGCCCCCCACCCCCAACACACACCTCTTGACAAACGGGGCCTCACAGTGACAATTCCACCTTAATGCGCCTCCTCAAACATTATGTCTGCCGTTGATGACCTCCTTTGAAGACCTATTCAGACAGACCCTTGCTCGCCACATATTTCCAGCATGAGTAACGACGGGAAGGGGCCATGCTTCACAGAGCAGTACATCCACACACAGCCTCCAGTTGGAGGTTTGCCGCGGCCTTTGCCATATAACACAGTAATTACTAGATCAAATCTTCTCAAATCGAGGCAACGCTGCTCTGTGATCCCTCCTATACTAATCAGCACGCCGAGGTATGCCGTCCGACTATAAATTGCTGACTTAATTAAAACCAGGACCCCTCTGTCATCTAATTACAGGGAGAAAAGGTTATTGCTTCAATGCAATTTTCCAAATATGATTTCCTCGCAGTTATTAAAGGCCTGGGCGTCATTTATTGTTTCAGATTTTTCAATATGGAAATGGCCCCAGTGACAGACGTAATGACTCGGGGAAAACGCTTCATCTCGATAGCGGCCTGGCACGGCCATTTGTCTGAGATAAGTGGAGCGAACAGGAACCGGGGAAATGTCACGGGAGGCATCCAATGATTGCCTCCACTTTACAGTTGTCATTAAACAGAGCAAAGGTTTCTTTTCTCCTCCGTGGCAGCACTGAGAAGTTTATTAATCTATCCAGAATAGTGGGGGGCGGTGAGTTATTAGAACTATGAAAAGTCCCAAAGGCAGGGGGAAGGGAAACGGTGGCGAGTAATTGTGTGATGAGGGACTTATATTCGCAGTCATTGTTCAGGCAAATAAACATTCTTGCTCCACTCCTTTGGCTGACCCCCAAAACCTGCAGCAAGGGATTTTACATCCAAATAACACATATTTACCAATTAGTTAGATTTTTTTGTTTTTTTAAATAAAAAAAGACGAATGCAATGCGGTAAGGAAGGCTTTACGTCTAATCTGAGGTCTCTGTGGTTGCTCGGTACAATATGGCGACAAGAACCATGCAATCCTTATGCAAGACAAGAACACGTGTGTTTTTCTTTTTTATGCATTCTAAATTGTAAATAAATGCTAGCAAAAGTCAGCTAACAGTGGAGGTAATGGGATTCGCTCTGTTCCGCCTATAAATTGCTCTAAAAACATTCAAAAACCTCTATCAACGTTTAATATGCTATAAGTATATATGTAATGTAGTAACAGGCCCATTTATAATAACATGTAATACTTATGTATTTTAATACTTATCATTACACACTTCATGAGAGCCATCAAAGACTACTTTGGGACAAATGATGATCCAGAACTATATATTTTTAGCCTGCATAAAAGGACGATGAGCTACAGATTTTAGAAGCTGGGTGATAAGCAGAACTAATCAATTAGCAGCATTGCTAAGTGCTAAACAAGAAATACCCAAATTAGGAACATAATAAAACAATCACTTACTGTACAATGTCTGCTCGCACTGGGATACCGACTGATGGGAGGTGTACATCTTCCCGTTTGAATTCAGAATTAATCCTAATCCTCATCCTCAAAAACAAAACAACAACAAAATAAAAACAAAACAAGCGTCTTTTTGTGTTTTTCTTGCCATCTCCGGTTTAAATGTCAAAATTTACCAATTTTTCGGATGTTTTTTGAGAGCTTTATGGGGGCCATGGAGTACTCCCTTTAGCTGCATTGTTAGCCACCTATACTTGCCGTATATTACAAATTAGAATGCATAAAAAAGAAAGACATATCTATTCTTGTTTTACATAGGGATAGTAAATGATAGACAAATTGTCATAAAAAAGTGCAGTTCCTGTCAAGGTGTGTTGTTGACGAACCCCAAGATGCAGAGATGGCAGCAGGCTTGGTGCAAGAAAACATGGTTTTAATGTTCAAAAATAAGAAAAGGAAAACACGAACCAGAAACCAGGAAGCAGGAACAGGAGTCAGGATCCAGGGAATACACAGCTAGCAACGACAGCATACAGCAAACAACGACACGACAGGTAGGAACGACAATGATCCAGCAATGACTGGAGGAGAAGGCAAGTTTAAATAGTAGCTGGCTGATTGACACTAGGTGTGGCCAGGTGCCAATCAGCCACAGCTGAGGGGAAGCAGCACTCAGGGAGACACTCAGGAAATGAAGACAAAATAAAAGCGCTGACAGGAAACTAAGACAAACACAGAGAAAAAACTAAAACACAGTCAAACTGTCAGGGACAAGCCTGACAGTAGCCCCCCTTCCTATAACGGATACCAGACGTTCTAGAACACCCCCCCAAAAAAGTCCAAAGTCACGGGAGGGTGGAGGGAGGACAAGGAGGTGGGCCACCAGGCCAAGTGTCCCCGCAACCAGCGGGGAAGAGTTAGGTGGCGACGGCGAGTTGAACGCCGCCGCAATTGGCGAGGCGGCTCGTCCGCCGGTGTAGGAGAACCCACCGGAGACGATGGTGGCGCCCTCTGCTGGCCCACCGGAGAAGATGGCGGTGGCGCCCTCTGCTGGCCCACCGGAGAAGATGGCGGTGGCGCCCTCTGCTGGCCCACCGGGGAAGATGGCGGTGGCGCCCTCTGCTGGCCCACCGGGGAGGATGGCGGTGGCGCCCTCTGCTGGCCCACCGGGGAGGATGGCGGTGGTGCCCTCTGCTGGCCCACCGGAGTGCATGGTGGCGGCGTCTGTTGGCTCACCGGAGAGGAGGATGGTGGCGCCCTCTGCTGCTGGCCCACCGGAGAAGAGGATGGCGGCGCCCTGTGCTGCTGGCCCACCGGAGAAGAGGATGGTGGCGCCCTCTGCTGCTGGCCCACCGGAGAAGAGGATGGTGGCGCCCTATGCTGCTGGCCCACTGGAGAAGAGGATGGTGGTGCCCTCTGCTGCTGGCCCACCGGAGAGGAGGATGGTGGCGCCCTCTGCTGCTGGCCCACCGGAGAGGAGGATGGTGGCGCCCTCTGCTGCTGGCCCACCGGAGAGGAGGATGGTGGCGCCCTCTGCTGCTGGCCCACCGGAGAGGAGGATGGTGGCGCCCTCTGCTGCTGGCCCACCGGAGAGGAGGATGGTGGCACCGTCTGCTGCTGGCCCACCGGAGAGGAGGATGGTGGCGCCGTCTGCTGCTGGCCCACCGGAGAGGAGGATGGTGGCGCCGTCTGCTGCTGGCCCACCGGACAGGATGGTGGTGCCGTAGGTTGTAGACCCACCGGACTGCATGGTGGCGTCTGCCGGCCCACCGGACTGCATGGTGGCGTCTGCCGGCCCACCGGACTGCATGGTGGCGTCTGCCGGCCCACCGGACTGCATGGTGGCGTCTGCCGGCCCACCGGAGAGGATGGCGCCGTCTGTTGCAGACCCATTGGGGTGAGGAGTAGCTGTGCCTCCCCAGCTGCACAGCTACTCATAGCCCCCCCCTCAAGGGACGGATCCAAGACGTCCCACGAGAAACCAACACAGGACAGGGATGGGTGGGAGGGATTGCAAAAAGAGGCAAAGCTTTTTTTTGATTCGGCCATCAACGATAAAGCTTTGTTTAGTCTCTCCGCCAAGGAAATCTCCGCGAGGTTCGTACTAGGCTGGATCATTATGTCAAGGTGTTGACGAACCCCAAGATGCAGAGATGGCAGCAGGCTTGGTGCAAGAAAACATGGTTTTAATGTTCAAAAATAAGAAAAGGAAAACACGAACCAGAAACCAGGAAGCAGGAACAGGAGTCAGGATCCAGGGAATACACAGCTAGCAACGACAGCATACAGCAAACAACGACACGACAGGTGGGAACGACAATGATCCAGCAATGACTGGAGGAGAAGGCAGGTTTAAATAGTAGCTGGCTGATTGACACCAGGTGTGGCCAGGTGCCAATCAGCCACAGCTGAGGGGAAGCAGCACTCAGGGAGACACTCAGGAAATGAAGACAAGATAAAAGCGCTGACAGGAAACTAAGACAAACACAGAGAAAAAACTAAAACACAGTCAAACTGTCAGGGACAAGCCAAACTCATTCCACTGAGGATGCTGCCTGCCTCTCCTCCAGCGGGGGCGCTGTCTGCTTCGGTCCTACTTCCTGCCCCAGTGCCACAAAGCAAGTTGGACCCGCCAGAGAAGTACAGTCCGGCTTGGGTGGATGAGTGGTACCGCAAGGTACTTATTGAACTGCAAATGGAGGAACAATCCCAATCAGCAGAGAACACTCCGCCCACTCCTCTGGCTCCTCCCACGCCGACAGCCCGGACGCCTGCCACTCTGACACCACCATCAACCCTGGTGGTCCTGCAAACGTCATCCTCTCCACCTCCTGCTCCAGCACTGCAAAGCACACAAGACACTGCAGAGACCAACCAAGTAAAATGGGCATTGCACCAACAGGACAAACAACTTGGACAACAAGAGGAACAGTTTGGCATTCTTGGGGCTTGCGTCAACGCCATAGCGGAACGCCAAGACGCCCGCCTTGGTGCTTTGGAGAGACAGATGGGAAGTATACTCTCCGCACTGCAGGTGATGATTCCCCCTACGGCCAACACAGCAGTTCAGCTCAGACATCCACCACCTGCAGATACTCCGTTGCCTGATTCGCCTCTGGCTCCGCCCACGCCGACAGACGAGCCGCCTGCTCCGCCTCTGGCTCCGCCCACGCCGACAGACTAGCCGCCTGCTCCGCCCACGCCGACAGACGAGCCGCCTGCTCCGCCCACGCCGACAGACGAGCCGCCTGCTCCGCCCACGCCGACAGACGAGCCGACAGACGAGCCGCCTGCTCCGCCCACGCCGACAGACGAGCCGCCTGCTCCGCCCACGCTGACAGACGAGCCGCCTGCTCCGCCTCTGGCTCCGCCCACGCCGACAGACGAGCCGCCTGCTCCGCCTCTGGCTCCGCCCACGCCGACAGACGAGCCGCCTGCTCCGCCTCTGGCTCCGCCCACGCCGACAGACGAGCCGCCTGCTCCGCCCACGCCGACAGACAAGCCGACAGACGAGCCGCCTGCTCCGCCCACGCCGACAGACGAGCCGCCTGCTCCGCCTCTGGCTCCGCCCACGCCGACAGACGAGCCGCCTGCTCCGCCTCTGGCTCCGCCCACGCCGACAGACGAGCCGCCTGCTCCGCCTCTGGCTCCGCCCACGCCGACGGCGCCTCCTGCTTCCATGGCGACGGAGCTTCCTGTTTCCACGGCGACGACGCCTCCTGTTTCCACGGCGACGACGCCTCCTGTTTCCACGGCGACGACGCTTCCTGTTTCCACTGCGACGACGCCTCCTGTTTCCACGGCGACGACGCTTCCTGTTTCCGCGGCGACGACGCTTCCTGTTTCCACGGCGACGACGCTTCCTGTTTCCACGGCGACGACCCTTCCTGTTTCCACGGCAACGACGCTTCCTGTATCCACGGCAACGACGCTTCCTGTATCCACGGCGACGACGCTTCCTGTATCCACGGCGACGACGCTTCCTGTTTCCACGGCGACGACGCTTCCTGTTACCACGGCGACGACGCCTCCTGCGCCTGCCTCGCCTACGACGCTTCCTGTTTCCACGGCGACGACGCTTCCTGTTACCACGGCGACGACGCCTCCTGCGCCTGCCTCGCCTACGATGTACCCACCTCGTGTCCGGCGGGCCGCAGCACGGCGCCGCCCACCTCCTCGTGTCCGGCGGGCCGCACCTCGGCGCCGCCCACCTCCTCGTGTCCGGCGGGCCGCACCTCGGCGCCGCCCACCTCCTCTTGTCCAGCGGGCCGCACCACGGCGCCGCCCACCTTGTCGTTTCTGGACTTTTCATGGACGCCTTTGGCGCCAACAGCAGCGACGCCCCAGACTTTGGTACAGGACTCAAAGACTGCTGAGGTTCTGGCGCCAGTCTCGTCCGCCTCCTCAACGACCACAGACATGGCCGTTCCGAGGTCGCCCGCCACGACGATGGCGGCGACAATCTACCCGCCGCCGCCACCTGACTTGTCCCCGGTGGCTTCGGGGACACATGGCCTGGCGGCCCACCACCAAGTCCACCCTCCACCCTCCCGTGACTTTTGACTTTCTGGGGGGGTTTTTTTGTAGGGGAGGGGATTCTTGTTTGGGAAGTCTGGGATCCGTCCCTTAAGGGGGGGTTATGTCATGATCCGTTACCCGGATCATGGCATGATTTATGTCGGTTATGTTTCTGCTTTAGTCTGTTTCCTGGGTGCACACTCTTTCCTCGTTTACTGCTGGTTTCCATGGGCACTGATTCTCCTCACCTGTCTTAGTTTTGGCAATTAGTGTTTCCACCAGGTGTTTTGGCTAATCACTCCCCTTTATAGTTTCCTGACACCCAGCAGTAAGTGCTGGGTCAATGTTTGCTCTACGCAACATTTACGTTTCCCCTGGTTTTCTCCTCATAGTAAATTTGTGCACGCTAGCATTCCTTGTTTATCACCCTGGGTGACATTTTGTTTTTTTTTGTTTAGCTCCACGCTTGCTAGCGTCCTCAGTTTCGTATTTTTGTCCTGCCTTTTATTTATTAAAATACTTAAATCTTACCTGTACGCCGCTCCTACTTGTCTCCTGCCTTGGAAGGAACACACCAGCGCAGCTATGCGTCCCCGCAGACGTAACAGTTCCCCTCTAACTCCACAGCACGAACAGTAATCACCATCTTCACGCTCAACATTCGGTCTAATCACACTTAATGCAAATCACTGATCACAAATCACCTTAATGGGGAAACTATTTAAAACCCGCAGAGAAATTGGAAGTTTATTAGTTTCCCAAAACAGTGTTTCACCTTCCACTGTAATAACTGCTGTTCGGTATGCCGCCTATAGCTATAACTAAGTAGCCCCAGTTGTATAACGCAACTAGATGCAGGGAAATTCTAGTAACTATCTCATGTTCTATACATCGTGATATTACATGACTGTAATTGAAACCAAAAAGGTAAAATCACTTACCTCAGTTGTCGGGGGAAATTAGGTTGAATATTAAAATTTCAGGCTAACAACCCAGACGATTGAAGTGGTTTTGAATGTTTAATTAGCAAGATTCACAACAAGGTTTGTTATTGAGGATACTACACATGAGCCGTTAACCAAATCATAATACTGAATGCATCACAAAGAAGATTTACATTTACAATGTATTGACCATAAAGCTCAGTTATTTATGGACCTATTAAAATGGCATATTCAGACAAATGCATAGTGTTTAAAGAAACTCAGAAGCTAACGAATTGTAGACAAAAATTAGTAAATTATGTTAATAGAAACTCCAATCTGTGTTTGTAAGCGTGGGCCGGGAGAAGGTCCACATCAGAAATATACGTCCTGGACACTAATGCTGTGTGTCTCCCACCATAGGGTTTTCTTAATTACATTAACCAAATGCCTTCTGCAGTGTGTGTGTAATGTCATGGTTAACTGAACATCCCTGTAGCTGTGACCCCCCCCACGCTCCACATGCTTTTCTATGGTGAAATATTCATGTTGAAAGCCCTTCTTCTACTTCCTCTCTCCAACATTTTAAAGTTGTTTGGGCAATGTTACTGTTGTCTGACACAACCTACTAATAGTTATTGCTTGTTTTAAACTGTATTAAATAGTGTAAATCCGGAGCCGAAGTTTTAACAAGGGATCTTTCCGTCAGTTTTGGGCTGAAATCAATCATGTTGAATATTAATACTTTCATTAAAAGTCTTTCAACTAGTTTTATCTTTTATGAATTTAAAAAGAGACATCTTCCAAGGGGGAAGGTAAAAAAGGACACTTTTGCATTTGGTAATGTCTGCAGGACGCACTGATTTGAATTGACCAGGCAGTACTAATTTAAATACATTAAGTATTCATTAATTGAATAAAGAGCCTAGTTAGCCTCGGGGCCCTTTTATAAACTAGGGTGTACTATTTATGCAAAACACCAATGTGCCATGTGCTGGCTTATTATGCTAATGACGAATGGCAAAATACACGTTTCTCCTGCCCACGACCGAGGATTAGGCATGGCAGTGTCAGCAAGTTGTTTGGAGGCTACGGACTATGCTTCTTCATATTACAGCATGTTGAGATGCCAACGAGTAATGTGATTCTTCTGCCAGTACATATGATAACACCAACTGTCCAAAGCAAACTCTTTTAATGACTCGCCGAAAACCCTTTAAAAAATGTGATTCTACAAAATTGGAGCACATTCTTTTTTTATTGGGTCCAATGCCCCTATTGACACTGCACTGTTGTTTTACAACTATAGATGGAATCTACTTTCTTCAAACACTACGTTACAGGAGTAAAGGCCCACGAGATTGTTCAAATGGGCCTGAACAATTTTATCGATTAATATTAGTTTTTTGTTGTGGACGATTTAAAAATGTCTATTTTGTTCTACTCTTGCTGCAGTAGCAGTTTTCACCCAGGACCTTCGAAAGCATCTTGTTTCCATACACCAAATGTCCCTCTAGTGCTAGCAACATTGGCACTGACTTTTCAGGATTCAAGATTGTTTATTGTCATATGCACGGTTAAACAGACAGTTTGCCGTACAATGAAAATCTTACTTTGCTAGTCCACCCTTCAACAAGTCACACGGTACTGAGCTAAAATAAAAATAAAAACAAATTATATACAAGGCACAGTGAGTAACATAACATTATTGCACATTCTGATTCACAGTCAACAGTATAAATATGGAGGTGACATTGGGTCACAGCAGCAGTCAAAAGTGTCTTTAGTGATCAAAGGTGAAAAGTGTCTACAGTGATGGTTCACAGTTCGGGGGTGGTCATGGTAGCTGTCTTTTGTTCAAAAGATACAAGCAAAAGGGGGGGGGGGGGGGGGTAGCTGGGGGAGCTAGCATTCACAAGTTAGCATTCACAAGCCTGATGGCCTGTGGGTAGAAACTGTTTGTCAGTCTCGTAGTCCTGGCTTTCAGGCTCCTGTATCGTCTGCCTGATGGTAGGAGGCTGAAGAGACTGTGCTGGGGGTGTGTACTGTCCTTTATGATGTTGTGTGCTCTCCTGGTGGCCCTGGTAGAGTACATGTCCTGTAGTGAGGGGAAGGCTGCTCCTGATATGTACTGAGCAGTTTTAATCACTCGCTGGAGTGCCTTCCTGTCCTTAGCAGCGCAGTTTTCATACCAGACCGTGATTGAGCTGGTATTGACACTCTCAACCGTACTTCTATAGAAGTTGCTGAGAATTTTGGGTGGCATGCCAAATTTTCTCAGCCTTCTTAGGAAGTACAGTCGGTGCTGGGCTTTCTTTATTGTTTGTTGGGTGTTGTGAGCCCAGGTGAGGTCCTCGCTGATGTGGGTCCCGAGGAATTTAAAGGTTTTCACTGTGTCTACCTCTGTCTCCCCTATGTACAGAGGTGTGTACTGTGCACTCCTTCTCCGTGGGTTAATAATCATCTCCTTGGTCTTGTCTGTGTTCAAGGAGAGATTCTTATCCTGACACCAGGCCACCAGTTCCGCTACCTCCCTTCTGTACGCTGCCTCAGCTCCCCTAGTGATCAGTCTGACGACGTAGTATCATCTGCAAACTTGATGATACTGGTGTTGTTCTGGGAGGCCACACAGTCGTGTGTGAAGAGGGTGTACAACAGGGGGCACAGCACGCAGCCTTGGGGGGTCCCTGTACTTAGAACCTTTGTGCCTGATGTCTGGTTGCTTGAGGCGCTGTCTGTTCGCTGGATATAGAAAAGCTGAGATGTGATCAGATAGTCCAAAGTGTGGTCTGGGTACAGCCTTATAGGCTCCCCTCACGTTGCAGTACACCTGGTCCAGAGTGTTTTTCTACCTCGTAGGAAAGTTCACATACTTATAGTATTTCGGGAGGACACTCTTTAGATTGCGGTGGTTAAAATCCACAGCTACCATGAACGCAGCATCGGGGTGTGTGGTCTCTTGTTTACTGATGACGTCATGCAGCAGCCCCAGGGCTGTTGTGGAGTCTGCCCGTGGCGGGATGTAAACAGACAGTATAAACACTGCACTGAACTCCCTTGGCAGGTAAAAGGGTCTGCATTTCACCATCAAAAACTCAATGTTTTTCGAGCAGTGTCTTTCAACCACCTGTACGGCCGAGCACCAGCTGTTACTCACGTAAACACAGACACTGCCGCCTCTCGCCTTTCTTGAAGCCATTGCACGGTCTCCACGGTAGACTGATTGTGTTGCTAGCTGGATGGCAGAGTCTGGGATGCTTCATAGTTCTGGATCTAAAAATAAAGTAGACAGGTAAAATTATACACAAAGTAGACACAGTAGTGATTTTAATCTCGTTTTCCAACAAGTTTTAGGTCATTTTGGAACACACACTTTTGGCTCCAAAAAGTCGGCGGCACTGCATAAGTCTGCTGACGTCACCTACAGACGAATGGAGGCAATTTCATATTGCGTAGTACAGTATGTGTTTTGGTAGCATCTTCATCCCGAAACACATCCTGATATTTTTTGCGCAGAAGCTGAATGAATGAGCAAGTATCCCTGCCAGAAGAAGGGGTCAGCCTGCATGCCTTTCTAAATGTTGGGAATATGAGGAAAGTATGGACCTCTCCAGTCAAATTGACTTGCGCATAATAGAACGGACAAAGTCAAAGGAGTGTAATTTGCAGCACTCTTTGTAATGATGCTGACTTCAAAGGAGAAGAGTTTGGTCTGAGTTTGGATGACTTTTTAAAAATTCTCAAGTCAAATACAATCCTGAAAATCAGGAGAAAAAGAAGGTAGCATACTTTGTGTCCTTTTCTACTGATACTTTTCTCCAGATGATTGAGGAAATGCTGAAAGAGCTTGAGGAAACAGGCTATGGTGTCAATGGAAGAGGAGCTGAAAGAGCAGGGAAGTGCAGAAATATATACAGTATGCAGTTGTGAAAGAAGACCAGAACTAGCTCTTTTCCACCGCAGGAACTTCCCCATCTACCCTGGTAAATTAAGTTACATCTGTTTTTCCACTAAAAACTACCTGGGTAGATTTAGTGCCACATGAACAATTTTAAACCCTAGCAGCAAGGTGACACTTTCAAAAAGTTCCAGGAATTTTAGAGGGGGTGTGCTGTCGATCGCTGATTGGTTGAACACAGTTGGGGGTATTCCTGAAACTTGTTCCTAAACACATGTCCCCCGTTACACTATGCAAGAACGACTTGTGTATATCTTATATTCTTGTGTATTTTTATTACAAAATATTTGACAACAGGGGGGAAAATTATTGAAAGGAACTTTCCACTTGCAGGAACTTTTGTGTGGCATCTGTTTGCTAAAGAACACTTATCAGTCGTACTATCTTACAGTGTTTTCACTCAGCCATATAGTCTTTAAACTATATGCAGTTTAATACTGTTTTTTTTTTTTTAACAAATTTAATTTCAATACACAAGCTACAAGAAGTGGGCGGACTCTTTTAAACTAACTTTTAAACTATATTTCTATACTGATACCATGGAAATAAACAGACAATATTAGTGTTGGCGCTAGGAATTTTCAAAATGGGGGTCCTCATCAAGTCATAAAAATGGGTTCCACAGTAAATTTTTGGGGTCCCACTTTTTTGTAACCGTTTTGAAAACAAATGATAAATGTATGCATTATCCTATTGTATCTCACATTCTATATTGTGTTTTGGGAAAAGGTTGTCATAGATGTTACTTAATTTATTTAAAAAAATCACACAAAAGAAAACACATTTTTATGCATATATCCAGAGGCACCCCCCCCCCCAGGGGTGCTGGGGTGAGCCCCTCGGCCTTCTTGGTTATCGCCTCCCGCTGGACCGCCAGGTGTTCCTCCGCCAGTTTCACCGCTGTGGTACCGCACCCACGCGGAGGTTCTGGCCGGGATGGCCTCCACGAACCGCTCCAGGATGATGGCTTCCAGTATTTTTGGGTCCAGCCCGTTGGGCTGGAGCCAACGGGTTGCTGCGTCTCTTAGCTGGTACGTCAGCACGAAGGGCCGGTCCTCTGGCCCCAACTTCATGGCCCGGAACTTTCGGCGATGGTCTTCGGGGCTGCTGCCGACCCGGTCCAGTATGGTGTGGCGCAAGTTGGCATACTGCATGCGGGCGGTCGCCGGGAGACTCAACGCCGCCCGCTGCGCCTCCCCCACCAGGAGCGGCAGCAGCTTTGCGCCCCATTCCTCCTCTGGCCACCTGCACGACGTCGCCGTGGCCTCGAAGACATCGAGGAATGTCTGGGGGTTCTCCCCCTCCACCATGCGCTTCATGGAGGACATCCCTCCCGCTGCCTCTGCTCTGTCCATCAGTACTCGCAGCACTTGTGATTGCTGCCGGCTCGCCGTCGATACCTCGGTCAACACTTGGCCCAGCGCCTCCAGAGGGGTTGGTGCCGACATCTTTTCCGTGGTCCGTATTGTTTGGCGCCACTGTGAAGAGGTCTCTTGACTCGGGTTCTTCTGGGACCACAGGAAAGGGCACAGCACTCTGCTGCACTGTTTACAATTGTTTTAATTATGATGATTACAAAGTCTTTTGGCTTTTCAGCGCTTCCAGGCGGCCTCGCTCCCTTGCTCTCCAGCTCACCTCCCGCCTCATGGTCTCCGACGCTGCTAATAAAGGAACGGGTGATTAGATAACTCGTTCCAGCTGAGATATCCACTCACCTGTCTGCTGCTTCATGGCCGGCCCCTGCACACACCCCACCCGCAGGGAACGTGTGAACCACGCCCCTCTCCACTGTGCACTTATAGCTTGTTTTAAAATTTCTCTGACAATCTTGCACTTTCTGTTTTGGAACTGACATGATTGTTTGTGCCACTGCTTAATAACTGTTTAATAAATACAGTTTTGCTCAATTGACTTAGTTGTGATTTACCTCTCTGCATGAAAGTTTAAAATGAGCATATATTAATGAAGTATGAACAAGAATGTTTTAATGTAGACACATAGAATCATCATACTGGTGTGATTATATGTATCAAGTGTTCATTCAAGGCTAAGGCAAAATATCGAGATATATATCGTGTATTGCGATATGGCCTAAAAATATCGAGATATTAAAAAAAGGTCATATCGCCCAGCCCTACTTTGTAACTGAGCTACTTTGTGGAACAATTTCCCTTGTGGATCATTAAAGTTTGTCTAAGTCTAAGTTATCACGTTCATGTCGCTCGTAGCGTGGGGTATGAGCCGCCATTGTTTACAATTGTTAAAAACAGCAGTGAAATTATTAACATGATATAGAATAGAAAAGCATTTTACTGTCAATATACACATGGATATGTCCAAGTTTAGCAATGGAGTGATACAGACTCGGCAGAAGTTTAACCTTCATCTATAGTTACAGACCTGCAGCCTATGGCATCTGCTTCCTAACTCTTGTGTCCCTATCATGCCGACAAAAAAACACGCTGAGCCCGTTGATCTCGCTATATCATATGGAATGTTGTGTTGTGGTGAAAGTCACTCAAAACTGATGGCTGGCGCCAGTCATTGATGTCAAAAGTGCACAATAAAAGCTAGAAAGCTAATAAAACTACAAAACATTTCTGCCGGGCGGGTGGTGAATGCCAACTCAGTCTGAGGATGGTATGGTGAGGAGGGTTTAATCAGCATCTAAAAACTCTGCCTCTCAAAACGAGCTGTTTTAAAAGGTAGCAAAAATATGGCTTACAAATAGGTCGATAAAACAAAATGCATGCAATTTTTCACCAAACAACCACCATTATATGTTGTGTAGACCAAAATGAAGTGTTTTAGAAATAGAGAAAAAAATCATAATATGCCCTCTTTAATTTACCGAAGTGGGTCTTGCGTTTTGAAGCAGCAAATTTTTCTGCACTGAATTTTTTTTAGACTGAATTTTTATACATTGACTTTTATACACTGAAGTTTAAAATACATAATTTGTACACATTGACATTTGTACATTTCATTTTTATACACTGAAGTTTAAAACACTGAATTTTTATACGAAGGTACTGGGTTCGGGTCCCGGGCACAGGGTCTTTCTGTGTGGAGTTTGCATGTTCTCCCCGTGACTGCGTGGGTTCCCTCCGGGTACTCCGGCTTCCTTCCCACCTCCACAGTGAATGTGAGTGTGAATGTTGCCTGTCTGTGTTGGCCCTGCGATCAGGTGGAAACTTGTTCAGGGTGTACGCGAGTGCAGCTGGGATAGGCTCCAGCACCCCCCGTGACCCTAAGAGGGACATGCGATAGAAAATTAATGGATGGATGGAATTTGTATTCACAACATCCCAGTGTGTGAATGTGAGTGGGAATGTTGTCTGTCTGTGTTGGCCCTGCAATGAGGTGGCGACTTGTCCTGGGTGTACACTGCCTTCCGCCCGAGTGCAGCTGAGATAGGCTCCAGCACCCCCCGCGTTCCCGAAAGGGACAAGCGGTAGAAAATGTATGGATTTTTATACACTGTATTTCTAAATACGTATTTTGCTACCAATTGTTTTCATTGAAATGTTCAGCATAATTTGATGTAAAAAAAATCAGTTCACAAAATTCAAACGCAAAAAATTCATTTGCATTAATTGTGTGGGGAAAAAACACTTTGTAATGACGACACAAATCAACCTCCATACATTCCTGTCTGTGAGTACGCATGTAGTGAAGTGAAGTGAAGTGAATTACATTTATATAGCGCTTTTTCTCAAGTGACTCAAAGCGCTGTACATTGTGAAACCCGGGGATCGAACCTGCAACCCTCAAGTTGCTGGCATGGCATGTAATTGTTTTACTTTTGTTCAAATGTTCTATATTGTATTCACATGCCTCATACATACATCAAGAAAACGGCGAATAATTTGGAGATGTAATGTAAAATTGGATGAACAACAAGCTAGCTAATAGGGCTGCGAATCTTTGGATGTCCCACGATTCGATTCAATATCGATTCTTGGGGTCACAGTTCAATTATAAATCGATTTTTTTCGATTCAACGCGATTCTCGATTCAAAAACGATATTTTTGCGATTCAAAACAATTCTCTATTCATTCAATACATATGATTTCAGCAGGATCTACCCCAGTCTGCTGACATCCAAGCGGAGTAGTAGATTTTTGTAAAAAGCTTTTATAATTGGAAAGGACAATGTTTTATCAACTGATTGCAATAATGTATATTTGTTTTAACTATTAAATTAACCAAAAATATGACTTATTTTATATTTGTGAAAATATTGGACACAGTGTGTTGTCAAGCTTATGAGATGGGATGCAAGTGTAAGCCACTGTGACACTATTGTTCTTTTTTTATTTTATAAAAGTCTGATGATAATGTCAATGAGGGATTTTTAATCACTGCTATGTTGAAATTGTTACTAATATTGATACTGTTGTTGATAATATTCATTTTTGTTTCACTACTTTTGGATTGTTCTGTGTCGTGTTTGTGTCTCCTCTCAATTGCTCTGTTTATTGCAGTTCTGAGTGTTGCTGGGCCGGGTTTGGTTTTGGAATTGGATTGCATTGTTATGGTATTGCCTTGTATTATTTTGTTGGATTGATTAATTAAAATAAAAAAATAATAAAATTAAAAAAAAAATCGATTTTTGAAAAATGAGAATCGATACTGAATCGTCCAACGTGAGAATCGTGATTTGAATTCGAATCTATTTTTCCCCACACCCCTACTAGCTAACGCTGTAGTTGTATGCTCAGACAAATGCAGACGCATACCACCATAAAACTTTGACAGATTGCACAAAGCCACATTTTCACGACGAATAGGCAGCCGTATTGAGAACAATTAACGTGTTTTACTTGTATGACATCACTCGACAAGCCGATTTATCTGTTTCGGCGCCAGCTGGATTGCAACGTGGCGCCGAAATTCCTCTCATGAGCCATTGACCAATGCCGTGTCGCCTTACAGAGCAGGCCGGGTGAGCCCCTCTTAAAGCGTCACTGTGATTGGCTGGGGTGAAAGCGGCCGGAAGTCACTGCCTGGTTTTGTCCCTGCCCCGGCTGGTAAAAAAACGGGGTAGTGTCGAATAACTGAGGTTAAAACCACAGGGACTTCGTGTTTCGTGTGAAGGTAAAGTTAGCACTTTTAAGGTGGATTCAGGAGCAGTACAAGGATATATTTGAGCGGCCTACTGCAGAATGATGGAGGTATTAAGCTTAATGTGCGCCCTGCTGCTGTGTACCAGCCTGGCCCACGGGAAGCCCACGGCCAGAAAAGAGCGAGTGCTTCACGAAAAAGACCTGAACAAGAGAACCCAGGAGGACAACAACAGCTTCCAGTACGACCACGAAGCCTTCCTGGGCAAAGAGGAGGCCAGGACATTCGACCAGCTCACCCCGGAGGAGAGCAAGGACAGGCTCGGGTAAGTAATGATGGTTACTCAAGCAGCCTACTTGGCTCTTTTAGTCAATCACTCCACACCACTCCACGTGAACAAGTGTGTTGCGTGTAACTCTTCATTAATATTTACCAACAGCATGAGAAAGATGTGCAATGCATGCCAGCGAATGAGAAAAGCCCACAATAATATCATGGTTTTGCCAAAGGGCGTATTCCTACACATCGTTATGGACTTATCTTGATTATTAGACCACTAAAGACGCAGTATCTTAGCCTAATGAAGACATAGACATCGTATGTTCTGTTTTTATTCTTTGTTTTACTTTCTCCTTTGGTCCTACGTGGCCAAAGGGGCTTTTTGTGGAAGTGGGAGGACCCCATGTTCATCACAACGTGGCAACTTGAGGTCTAAGAATACTTAAATTCAGATTGGTCTCCTGGCCCTCCCACTATAGCTGTCCAATTAGTTTTGTTTAGTCTTTATTTGAAGGGACAATGCACAGAAACATTAAGCTCAAAGACAGATATGCAGGCCTGGAATTTTAACTTTTTAAGGTCAAGGCAAGTGTTGCCTTAAAAGAGGGCTCATGTTTTAGGGCACCAAGGCAAGGTAGAAGGGCACCAAGGCAAACATTATTTTCTTTCAAGGCAGGATATACTGTGTTTGTATGTATGTGTGTGTGTATATATATATATATATATATATATATATATATATATATATATATATATATATATATCCATCCATCCAATTTCTACCACTTATTCCCTTTGGGGTCGCGGGGGGGCGCTGTAGCCTATCTCAGCTACAATCGGGCGGAAGGCGGTGTACACCCTGGACAAGTCGCTACCTCATCGCAGGGCCAACACAGATAGACAGACAACATTCACACTCACATTCACACACTAGGGCCAATTTAGTGTTGCCAATCAACCTATCCCCAGGTGCATGTCTGTGGAGGTGGGAGGAAGCCGGAGTACCCGGAGGGAACCCACGCAGTCACGGGGAGAACATGCAAGCTCCACACAGAAAGATCCCGAGCCCGGGATTGAAAACCAAGACTACTCAGGACCTTCGTATTGTGAGGCCTTATATATATATATATATATATATATATATATATATATATATATATGTGTGTGTATATATATATATATATATATATATATATATATATATATATATATATATATATATATATATATATATATAAATAAATAGTGTTTATGTATGAGATCTAGGGCTGCCAATGTAATAATTAAGATTATTGTTATCAATATTGAAATCATTATTACTGATTGTTAAGTTGTTGGTGTGTGAACGTAATACCATCATGTCATTTGTAATGTCTAATAAAATTACTATAGAAAAACGTTATTCATATATTTATAGACAAATATTAGTTTTTTTTATTCTTTAATGACATCAACTTGTCAGCTTTTTGTCATCACATGATGCCTTGATATGCATTTTTACATTTTGATAGAGAGAGGTTTTTATATTTATTTTATTATTTTAAATTTAAGTGATGTACATTTATATGTAGATGTAGATGCTTTATCGGGACAGATCCATTAAGAGTTTGAGCAGAAATATGTCGTATAGGAATTAACTACACACAATAAAACATTAACAAAATGTTGTGTCGCATGAAAACCTTAGTGACATGAAAAAAACAAAATTAAAGTTAAAAAAAACCTTGTTTACTTTTTGATATCAAAATAAAACATAAAGCAGTTTGGCTAATGAAGATGAAGTCAACAACAAAAAAACCCGAAGTGGTCCCTCTCACATCGAATACACAATCTCCACAGCCTGCGTTCAATTCGATGAGATGACAAAACAATTTTAGCCAGTATTGATGTTATTTGAACACTGATACAGTTTGCAGTTAAATAAAGGACGAGTGAACATACCAGTAAACAAAGTAAAGACTTTAAAAAACAAGTTGTGACAACGTTCACGACACATAGCCTGCTGCAAAACATCAAATCGTTTTCTCCTTCGCTGTATACTTTTAGTGTGGGGACAAGTGTCTCCAATATTGTCCACACCTTTCTCCAGCTAAACACAGCAGTGCGCTCTTAAACGCACGGCGGGAAGCGAGGGAAAATGACGTTAAACCAAGCGCTTGGCTCCGTTTAATCCGAGGGGAAATCTACGCAGCAAAGTCAATGTTGTTGGTCCGCCATGATTATCCAGCCAAACGCCGCTGGTGCGCATGCGCCTGACTTTCTCTTGCCGAAAATGCATTAATAAATGACGGTTTTTCGGTAATTAAAAATTTAAACGGTATTACTAACTATCGCAAATTATCATTGTACCGTTTACTGTTACATCCCTCGTCCATTAACAAGTAAAAAGGTCAAGGGCGGTCACGGCATGTTCTTTCCGCAAATGTTGGTCACATTTTTGGGGCATTACGGCGAAAGATGAGGACAATCGCGGCACTTGCTGTGGTTTCCGTGGTTAATTTCGAGCCCTGGATATGTTCTGCACCAGATTATAGCTAAATGGCTAATTTCCATCTGCAGTCCCTGGCTCCCTAAATTAAAGGGATACAAAAATAATGCAATAAAATTATAACAATAAAATTATACTATAGCATGTAATCAAATTAAGAAAAGTCATAAAATGCCCTTTCAATGACACATACTTATTATACATTAATAATAATACCTTATTTACATCATCACACATAGACAATACATACTTTTGTTCACATCTGTCAGCATTTGTAAAAACAACTATGATTTTAACAGACACACCTCACAGCTTACAACAAAATACTCATGCATAAATATGATACACATTAAGTTGACATGTCAACTTAATGTGAGCTAATGTCCTCTCATGGTGGAACAAATAGAAATAACATGTCGTCTGATTGAAATTGTTTAAGTGCTTCTATTCTGTTTTGACGTTATTTGTCACATGTGACTACATTGACGTTCGAATGCTGTCGGAAGAGTAGTCCGGTTAGGGCTGGGCGAAATGGCTGAAAACTGTATCACGATATAAGTGTTTTGTATTGGTCGATATCCATAATTATTGGTGTTTTTTATAACCTATCGAAAATAAGGACCAGGAGAAAAATATATTAAATGTAAACATTTTTATTTGAAATGTAAATTTCCTCTGATTATAGTCCTCTCAGCGATAAAGGCAGAAAGGAAATGTCAACACAACTATAGAAAACACACAATCAATGTAAATATAGTTCTAAAATCTCATTGAACACTTAACAATATCTTCTTAAAATTAGGTGCAAAAATAAGGTAGTAGGTAATATATGCTAATTTAAGTGTAACAGAATAGTGCAAAGTGTGAAAATGTAAACATAGGTCTTGTTCACACTGCAGGTAAATTCTTGATTTTTTTTTGCCCATATGTGACCCGTATCAGATTTTTTCATGTCGGCGTAACAACGGATATCCATTGAGGATGTGTCCTCAATGTGATTGCTACTGCGCTCAGCCTTCATTCATCCGACCAGAACGTCATCAAAAAGCGATGAGCGTCATAATTATTCGCCAAAGTAGACGGTTACAAACATTGTATGTTCTGTTTTTATTCTTTGTTTTAATTTCTCCTTTGGTCCTATGTGGCCAAAGGGGCTTTTTATGGAAGTGGGAGGACCCCATGTTCATCACAATTATGGCAACTTGAGGTCTAAGAATACTTAAATTTAAATTGGTCTCTGGCCCTCCCACTCCAGCTGTCCAATTAGAGCTAATGTCCTCTCAAGGTGGAAAAAATACAGATAACTCATCTGATTGAAATTGTTTTAATGCTTCTATTCTGATTTTACATTATTTGTCACGTGTGGCTACATTGACGTTCAAATGCTGTCAGAAGACTGAGAAGAGTAGTCCGATTAGGGTTAGGCGAAATGGCTGAAAACTGTATCACGATATAAGTGTTTTATATCGGTCGATATCCATAATTAATGGTGTTTTTTATGACGTATCAAAAATAAGGACCAGGAGAAAAATATATTAAATGTAAAAAAAATGTATTTGAAATGTAAACTTCTCTGATTATAGTCCACTCAGCGATTAAGGCAGAAAGGAAATGTCAACACAACCATAGAAAACACTCAATCAATGTAAATATAATTCTAAAATCACAATGAACACTTAACAATATCTTCTTAAAATTAGGTGCAAAAATAAGGGATTAGGTAATAAGTACTTATTTAGGTGTAACAAAATAGTGCAAATTGTGGAAAAGTAAACATAGGCCTTGTTTACACTGCAGGTAAATTTAGATTTTTTTTAACCCGTATGTAACCCGTATTGGATTTTTTCATGTCGGTGTAACAGTGCAATTCCGAATTCTTCATATTCGACACAGGCCTCTTTCGTATGTGGATATAAATCGGATATACTGTATATGAGATGTGTCCTCATTGTAATTGCTACTGCGCTCAGCTTGCATTCATCCGACCAGAACATCATCAAAAAGCGATGAGCGTTATAATTATTCGCCAAAGTAGACAGTTACAAAATAAATAGTTGACAACGGCGCAGAAAATTGGTGTAAATAATGTTTTAGGAACTCAGATTGCATTCACATTTGAAATTAAATTATTTCTGTAATGTGAACAGTCACTAAAAAGATTGGATTTGACAAAAAAAATCCAAATCGGACATCCGACCCTGCAGTGTGAACCTGAGGAGAACACTTTTTTGCAGGTTTCGGGCCAGTAAGTTACGACTGTGTAACATATAATTTGGTCTGTTATTCCTATTTAAGTATGGAAAGGAAAGTATGTAATGCAGTAATTATTATTTAAATATTATTCGACCAAATTATTATTATTTTAAAGTTGCATATTAGTTATATTTTGTTATTTATTTAATTTATACAGTGCTGCCCTTTTAGGTCCTAGCTGTTGTTTCCATTTACCCAAATAGTGAACGGAGGATCAATCAATCAAAGTTTACTTATATATCCCTTATTTACAAATGTCTCAAAGTGTTGTAGCCACAACGACATCCTCTGCCCAGATCCCACATCAGGGCAAGAAAAAAACTCAACCAAATGGGAACAACTTGACACTCTGAAAGGAACCGCAGATGTGGGGACACCCCTTTGGTTGACCGGTGCAATAGATGCCGAGTGGATACAGTTAATGTTAGAGTCCAGTCCATAGTGGGGCCAGCAGCGGATCCTCTCGCATGTAGACAATTTGGGGCACCAAGACTTCACCGACTGATGCATAAGGAGTGGTCCATCCCCGGTTCCTGACTTCATAATATGAAAGACCAGTCCATTGGGAGAGACAGAACAGAGACAAGTCAGCAGCGCAGAGAACAGCTAGCATATCCTCCGTAGCAGCTGCATTTTGTACCAACTGTAATCGTTTAATACTAGACATAGGGAGGCCCAAAAATAATACGTTACAGTAATCAAGACGAGATGTAACAAACGCATGAATAATGATCGCAGCGTTGGTGGTGGACAAATTGGGACACATTTTAGCGATATTACGGAGATGAAAGAAAGCTGTTCTAGTAACACTCTTAATGTGTGACTCAAATGAAAGAGTTAGTTGTAGATAATGCCGAGATTCTTTAGGGAGTCACTTTGTGTAATTCTTTTGTTGTCAAATGTTAAGGTGGCATGATTAAATAAGTGTTGATGTCTAGCAGGACCGATCAACATTTACGTTTTCTTAGCATTAAGATGCAAAAAATTGCTGGACATCCATTGTTTGATTTTATTTAGACACACCTCCAGATGACTACAATCTGGCGTGTTGGTCAGCTTTAGGAGCATGTAGAGGTGGGTATCATCAGCATAACAGTGAAAGTTAACACCGTATTTGCGTATAATGACACCTAGTGGCAGCATATAGATGCTGAAGAGTGCAGGGCCAAGAACAGAACCCTCTGGAGCTCCACACGTTACCTTAACATACTCCGAGGTCACATTGTTATGGGAAACGCACTGCATCCTGTCAGTAAGATAGGAGTTAAATCAAGAAAAGGCTCAGTCTATCAACCAATATGTGTTTTGATACGTTCTAATACAATGTTACAATTAACGTTATCGAAAGCAGTGCTAAGATCAAGAAGCAGCAACATGGATGATGCATCAGCATCCATAGTTAGGAATAGATCATTAGTCATTTTTGTGAGGGCTGTCTCCATAGTGATTTGCCTTGAAACCGGACTGAAAGGGTTCACAGAGATTGTTAGACGCTAAGTGTTCATTTAGTTGCTGTGAAACATTTTTTTTGAGAATTTTCGAAATAAAGGAAAGGTGGGACACCGGCTGGTAGTTTACCATGGGGTCAGGATCAAGGTTAGGTCTTTTGAGCAGACGATGAATAACCGCTGTTTTGAATTATAGGGGAACAGTACCAGAGGAAAGTGATAAGTTAATAATACTTAGCACTGATGGTCCTAAAGTTACAAACAGCTCCTTGATAAGTTTCCCAGGAAGTGGGTCAAGTAAATATGTTGTTTGTTTTGTCCCATTTACAAGTCGCAGAAGTTCCTCTGTTATTTCTTCAAAGGTTGAAAAATTGACCAATTTGACTCAGGGGGTGCTATTTGAATAGCCCTGCACTACACTTGCCCTAGAATCTATTATCTCTATTTCCAGTACTTCCTATGGGGAAATATTTTTATAACCAGATTGTGGTAGGACAACAACCCATGGATTAGGTTTTGACATCGATAGTGGTTAGGACGTGATGTAAACCACTATTGATAGTTTTTTACTGAGTCATTTCTCTTTGCTTTCAGTAAAATAGTAGAGCGGATTGACAGCGATTCCAATGGCTTCATCACCACCGACGAGCTCAAAGCGTGGATAAAACGTGTCCAGAAGCGTTATGTGTATGAGAACGTGGCAAAGGTTTGGACAGATTATGACCTCAACAAAGACAACAAGATCTCCTGGGAAGAATACAAGCAAGCCACATACGGTTACTACCTCGGTAGCACACACTTTCCTTTCAGTCTCTTCATCTGATGACGCCATTGCATCTACAAGTCTAATTCTGTTTCTATGATCAGCTAATCCAGAAGACTTTGATGATGCAACTGACCAGTTCAGCTTCAAGAAGATGCTTCCGCGTGATGAGAGGAGGTTCAAAACAGCTGATGGGAACGGTGACTCGGCAGCAGACAGAGAAGAGTTCACTGCCTTCCTGCATCCTGAGGAGTTTGACCATATGAAGGACATTGTGGTGCAGGTAAGCCCACACTCACTGGGAAGTCAATAGAAATACTCAAAATAACCCAGATTTAAAACCAATGGTACGCTTGCTCGCCTGCGGCTGCATTCGTCTGTCATATGATTAATCGCTCTTTTTGTAAAGAATAATGACAGCCTCCACCTTCCAAAGTAAAACTAATCAGATGACTCAAAATTAGATCGAATTTGCAGTACTGAAGTAGTGTAGAATTGATGGCACCATGCCCAAGAGAAGGAACGGAACAAAACGGTCTAGTGTGAGTATGTCGTTGGATAAATTTGCTGTATTTTGATACTCCAGTTGTAATTTTATGTGGGCCTGTTTATATATATATATATATATATATATATATATATATATATATATATATATATAAAAATGTTCCAGCGTGTCCAGAGGGACGTACAGACTGCCCCATTTAACGCGCGATCTTTAAATATGAATTTGGTCTCACGGAGCAGTTGCGTGGGAAATGTTTCGCAGCGAGGCACTATGCCGCTGTGTTCATAAAAGTTGTACTACCCATTTGGCAGAATTAATTATTAAAAGGTTCATTTTTATGATGTCACTACTGAATGGTACTAAGGAACTGTTCAGCTTTGTGGCATCTCTCGCTAATACGCGGTCGCTTTGTCCAAAGAGTCATGCAGTCGCCATATTTGACACACCTAACCATAACAGGCTTGATTTTAGGCAAGCAGCAGCCACACACACTGGACTGTTAAAATATTACAAACAGTAATCAAAGACAAGCGACTTCCAACACCACTTAACTCTGAAACAAGTCAAAACACCTTGCTCGCTTGCAATGGAATGCCACTGCTCAGCTCTGTACCCCCCCATACAGTGACAGAAAAGGATAAATGTTGTCTTCAAAAAGAAAGATTGATTTCAAATTCTAGCTTCGCGAGAAGAACCTCTAAAGTAAAACACAATCTGTTCTGTGTTTTCCCATCAGAAACCATGGAAATGGCAAAAGGTTTTTTAGTGATCAATTAGCATACAACTCCTGTAAAATATTACTTTCAAAAATTACTGCTTGACATTTTGGTCTTCTTTTCTTACTATACTAGAGGTATTGTACTGAGCAGTCAGGAGAGAGGTGCTTTTACTACTTTGAACTATTTTTGGTTCTTTAGTTGCCGTCCCACTTTGCCATTGCTGAAAAGAGCAAAACACTCACGTATATCAGACACTCCAGTATTTCGCAATTTTCCAAACGTAAATTTAGTGAATCCCAGCAAATTATGCATGGCCTTGAAACGTTGTCCAATCCATGCAATTTCCCAACATCTTTTGGCCAATCATTGTCATTTTCAACAATTGAATTTGTCTGAGCAGTGTATGTCAACTGTCTTAATGTGTCAAATATGCCCCTGCAATAGCCTACATCTCCCATACGCATGCCCTCATGAGGGTTGTGCAATATAGATAATGTAAATGATATACATTTGGCCGAGAGAGCTTTAAATAGTATCATATCGTGATAATGCATGTTGATGACACATTCTAGCTGCGTCCCGCAAATTTGACAGCAACAACCAAACCACTGTGCCTTTAATGCACTGTCGCATTCTTGCTAGCGAGCTAGCAGCTCAGGTCCCTCCACAGTGCAAAGCCACTTCTGAGTCAGCAATTCTCGCCTCCATGTAGGACTGGATGTTTATGGCGAAAATAATAATCATGTTTATTTTGATTGATATTGTAATCACAAATTATTTCACGATTATTCATTAATTTGAAAATACGAGTATTTATTCTACCACCAAAACTGAACTTTAAATATAGTTTAAAAACAGATATAAATTAGTAACAAATAAACCACAAAATGTAAAATAATAGTAAAAGCAATACATTTAAATAACACTAGCAATACAAAAAAACTATAAAAAACAGTTTTTATGTTTTAAATGTTTTTTGTTCTATTGTTTACCTTTTACACTTACTTTACCACCATAGAGTGTGTGCTTTTTGTGTCAAATAACATCTTATAAAATGTTTGGTAATTAAATGCAAAAGTTGTCACATTTATTGGTGCAATACATCTTTGGACAATTTTGACCAGTATCTTAGGTCAAAGCATAATAATTGTGTAAATGTATCAATAAGTCCTTTATGTCCATTATGCTTGTATAAGGTACTTTTTTTAAACCTCTATTAAGTTAGTGAAGGGGAGGAGTGTGCTGCTGTTCTCAGCTTGATGTGTGCAGGCGATTTGAGGCTGTTTAAAAAAAGAGAGAACGCCTCTCAAGTTGCATTGGATTTCAATATATTGGCTAATTCTGTGACTCCGTCCGCTGTTACGTCAACGCGGAAATCATATGCCTTATTTTTTTGATGGGTTTAGTAGGGGTGTAACGGTACACAAACATTTCGGTTCGGTACGTACCTCGGTTTAGAGGTCACGGTTCGGTTCATTTTAGGTACAGTAAGAAAACAACAAAATATAAATTTTTTGGTTATTTATTTACCAAATTTGTAAACAATGGCATAACATACATATACACACAGGGTCCATTGCCAGGGTTAATGTGGTCAACATATATAAAATAAAAACTAAATAAGATAAGGCTCAGAATGGTTTCTTAACAAAACCTTTCTACATATAAAGTGCTTTTTTTTTAATGATTGATTGAGACTTTTATTAGTAGATTGCACAGTACAGTACATATTCCGTACAATTGACCACTAAATGGTAACGCCCCAATAAGTTTTTCAACTTGTTTAAGTCGGGGTCCACGTTAATCAACATTAAACTGCCTCAAGTTGTTGTTCAGATTAAATAAAATTACAAAACTTTTCTTCTACATATAAAAAGTGCAACATTAAACAGTTTCAAGTCAACTCAACCTCAGATTAACTTCTCTCTCCCCCCCCCCCCCCCCCCAGCCTTGCTAACTTGGCAGTAAGAGGATATATGGGCTCATTGTACTTCCACCATAGAAGTGGGTCAAAATCTAGTTTTTAATGCAATATGGTCTTATATCTGCTGCTATAAAAACATTTGTTATTGCTTTAGCCTTGCCTGACTCGCCGAGGACAGGCTGCTTGAATGCGGTGGTGACGCTTCAAATGGGTTAGCATGTGTTATGAGAGTAGCGTATGTGTGTGTGGCCCTTTAATATGTGACAGCATGTGAGGTGAGGGAGCGGTAGCATGATTGCGGGGAGTGGCTAGTGTTTTGTTGGATTGGCTGTGTGCAAGACCTCAATAAAGCCACAATTTGCAACTATTTGCCGGACTCGTCATTTACCCTGGAGTCCGGAGCTGTGGAGACCCACTGCCGGGTAGAGTGAAGGGTGTTGCCCCCGTGAATACATCGGCCCTGGAGGAGTGTCTCCCCTGCGCTCCTCGACTACGGTCTGGGAGCCGGAAGCAGGAAAGATGCAACACATGTTTGACGTGTTGTCAGAAGCAGCTGCTGAACAATGTTGTTGTATCGCGCAGCCAAAATGTTCCCAAACGGGAGATCTTAACGAGACAGGAGGGTCTTCCAGCTCTGGCTTTTACATGTTGTCCTAGCCCGGTCGCTGCTAGCATGTGTACTTGTTCGGTACACCTCCGAACCGAACCGAAACCCCCGTACCGAAACGGTTCAATACAAATACGGTACACGTACCGTTACACCCCTAGGGTTTAGTGATTATTGATTAGGCATACCAGCGATGTTTCAAATAATAAGTACCAATCATGGTAAGATTCCAAACTTCTAGTAGACATGCTTTTTTTCATTCATTTGCTCAAGCTCTGAAATGTGCATGCACGTTGTGCGGCCCTTTTAATCGTTTTTTCGATTATATTTTCATGATCGTCAGAAGCCGTAATCGAAATCAAAATTTGATTAATTTTAATTAATTAATTAACTTTACCCTCATGGCGGCAAATTAACTGTTTCTTACAAGTAGCATTATCACTGGAGGATGAGGAATTACTAATGTGGCTGCACTACACACTGTAGGAGGATATGCTGACTGCGGTCATTACTGTCAATGCAAATATTGACAGTAATGATACCAACTATAGTGTCAGAATATGGTTAATACTACAGCGGTCAGATCGATATTTTTTGTTATATTGTTGTTTTTGTTATGGTTTACAAACTTAGGAAATACAGAAGGGCTTTAAGGGCAAAAAACAAAAGGATGTAAATTAGAGCCAATAGTAAGAAATAATTAAATATTTCATTGATATTGTTCTACTCCCATCATAATGTAACTACTTGGAATTGGATCAGTACCCAAATTTGTAGTATTGCCCAAAGAAAAATAATTGCTTATTACATTTTAACAGAAGTGTAGATAAAACCATGTTACAACAGAAAGTACCCAGATATAAACAGTAAATTAACAAGTGGATTGATAATAAGTTTGAGGAAAATAATGCAACTAGAAATAACGCAATATCACATGTCAGCAGTTAAATTAGGAGCCTTTGTCACCCGTTTTAAAACAGTTATATTTTCATTTACCAAATAATATATTGTGATATAGATATCGTCATCGCATTAGCCTGCAATATACATCGCCCATCCCTAGTCCTCACTTCCCATTTTTTATTAACAGGGATGACGACGTGTGATTATAATTTCGCATAGTCTCTCATTAACCAACAAAAATCTCGGCAGTGTACCTAATGTTTTCGACGATTGCCGAGTTAAGTTACATGAAACGTGTCGTTACATGAACGAAAGTTAATGATCGACAAGTACTTTTCAACTGGTAGACAAGAAAGGAGAATGTCTGCAGCTTGTGGACAACAGATAAGAGAGCTTTTGGCTTTTTAGGTGTTATTGTTCACGCTCAAGTTTTCATTACTTAAGATAAACCACTCAAAACCATTTAACTAAAAGAATCATTCACATATTTAGTTTTGATACTGCCATTTTGTTTCATGTTTATGTGGCGTGCTTATGAAATGCACAGGAGATTGAACGCATCGGCCAATAGTGCAGTAAAGAATTTTTCTTTTCTCCTTACTTAGACACGCAACCTTTCGAATATTGATGGAGGTTGTTTATTATTAGTCAGCTATACTCCACATGGCCATTAAATATTTAGCCGGGTTCAGAGTGGGCGTCTTACCTACAGGAAAATTTGCATGCGGTGAGTTTATCGCATGTGTAGATGTGTCGCAGCCCAGATGTGTTGTCTTTGACTAAGCATGTTTGCGTGCACTAACTGATGATCAAGGCAGCTGACACGCCTCTACAGCAACTACTGAGTTAATGTCGCGCTGTAGACAAAGACATCTAGCAGGGCTTTAAGTGTTTGGTACACACTAAAAGTGTGCATGGGGGGGGTTGGTCCTCATCAGCATTGATTCTTGTAATTGTAGTGTCAGTGTGCCAGCCCAGCTGTAAACTGACCCTCATGATGACTCGCGCTGCCAAGGGCAACTTGTTTCCGTCTTTATTAGTCAAAGTGAAAGTTCCAGCTGCTGTTGACCCTCATTAATGACATCACTTCCTCATGCCGAACGCAGGAAACCCTGGAGGACATTGACAAGAACGACGACGGACATGTGGACGAGGACGAGTATATTGGTGGGTTCAAGCAATACATTTCAACTAAAACAAGAAAATGTGTGTTTCATTGCTGCCCTCTATGCCCATCTCTGCTTTCAGCTGACATGTTTGCGCACGAGGATGGCGGCCCAGAACCAGACTGGGTCAGAACCGAGAGGGATCAGTTCTCCGACTTCAGAGACTTGAACAAAGACGGTAAAATGGACCGGGACGAAATCCGCCAATGGATAATGCCGCAAAACTACGACCACGCCCAGGCAGAGGCCCGACACCTGGTGTACGAGTCTGACCAGGACAAGGTACCACTTCTTCACCCCTCATTTTGTTTTTTGTATTCATGGTGACAAAGCTCAATCATGGACAATGCATCCATTTAGTTAGATTTGATGTTATTATTATTATTATTATTATTTGAATGGGATTCAGTGAATGGCAATCTATTTGTAGTGGCGAGACTGGCCAGGGTTGGGGAACGGTGTCAATATGACGCCTGCATGTAAATTGTGTAATCGTATGTGGGGTTTTTTTTCTAAAAAGGCTAAAACAAATGTTATAGATATATTTAAAGTAAAATCTGTGTTATTGGTATCAACGCATCTTATTTTTTGTTACATTATATTTGATCTATTTTCCATTGTTGCTGCTTATATTATGACTACAATGTAACAAACGCTGCCCTTTGCACACCCCTGGTTTATTTACATTTATTAATCTGCCCTCCCTGAATATTGGAATTTAGATCGGAAGATAGGTAAATAGTCCTCTGATTTAGAGATAGAGAAACTTCCGACTTGTAGTATATTGATTGTCTACACAATGAAGTTCCTGCAAAACTAAGCACACAAAGTAAAGTACATTAATATACACATGGAATGCACGTACATGTAGGAATCATGTTAAATCGACAATACAGTTTGGCATAAACTGAAAAAAAGAAATGCAACCACACAGGATAAAAGTTGGCTTTTATGCCACTAGCTTAAGGCTAACAAACAATGGACAAACTTATTGACAGGCTAATGAAAATTATCATCCTACATTTTTTTTAAACTTGCAAAAACATTAACAAATAAGATTTTAAAGGAACACAAATTAATGTAATTATGTTTCTTCTTACATGCATGTAGTCCCTAACTTTGCACAGGAGCCTGCTGCTTGAATCTCAAACTGTAATTTTAAAACTAAAGTAGTTAATGAAAAAAAAAAATCCAGAAATTATTTTTTTATTTCATATGTAGCAACTGTGTGTTGTAAAAAAATATATATATATATTAGAGATGCGCGGATAGGCAATTATTTCATCCGCAACCGCATCAGAAAGTCGTCAACCATCCGCAATCCACCCGATCTAACATTTGATCAGAACCGCATCCGCCCGCCATCCGCCCGCACCCGCCCGTTGTTATATATCTAATATAGACGATGCAAGGCATTAGTGAGGTTATAAAGCTTTTGCCTGTTAAAGAAAGGAGACTGATCCAATGCAGCACAGACATTCGCGTGCCACGCTGTCACGACCCAGACGCACACCAGTGCGCAATCATATGGGAGCCGCGCTGAGCGCACCTCCAAGCGCGTCTCGCTGCCGGGTATATGGGCCCGACGCTCCAGCGCCATCCATTTTCAGGGCTAGTTGATTCGGCAGGTGGGTTGTTACACACTCCTTAGCGGGTTCCGACTTCCATGGCCACCGTCCTAGCTGCTGTCTATATCAACCAGGGTGAGCCCCACCCCTTTCGTGAGCGCACTGCGCGCGGAGTGACCCCTGTTACGCGCCCCCGGCAACAGGGGTGGCGGGCAGGTAAGCTGCGCGTGCGGAGCGCGCGGAGTGACCCCTGTTACGAGCCCCCGGCCACGGGGGTGGCGGGCAGGTAAGCTGCTTACCTGCTGCGCGTGACGCCGGCCGCGGCGAAGGCGGACGAGGCGCGGTGGTGACCCTGGAGTACGTGCGTCGGGCCCTTCTCGCGGATCGCCTCAGCTACGGCTCCCGGTGGGGCCCTCTCGGGGGAAGGGGCCTCGGTCCCGGACCCCGGCGAGGCGTCCCTTCTCCGCTCCGTAAAAGTGTCCATCTCTTTTTTTTTTTTTTCTTCTGTTGTGGCATATGCAGCAGGTGCCTGCTCGTTTTTTGTATGTGGGTAACAACATTTAACTATGTATATATATTTCTGAATTGGTTTAACTGCCACCCGCCTGAATCTATTTAAAATCAAATTGTTTTTTATTTCAACCACCCGACCCGACCCGCGGATAAAATCTAATTTTTTTTAATTTCTATTTGTATGACCCAAAAATAAATATATATATATATATATATATATATATATATATGTGTGTATGTTGTGTGTATATATATATATATATATATATATATATATGTGTGTATGTTGTGTATATATATATATATATATATATAACAATCAACTTTACTTTTTGACCTAACATAATATATGCGGGGAATTACTCTACTCAGTTAGTAGCATACCCTCAGAACTGCCGTGACATTATGTTTCTTTATTTCTCAGGACCAGATGTTGACCAAGGAGGAGGTCCTGGAGAACTGGAACATGTTTGTAGGAAGTCAGGCCACCAACTACGGAGAGGACCTCACTCGTAACCACGATGAGCTCTGAGTGCTCGCCTCAACCTCTTTCGTGTGTGTGTGTGAGGTAGAATTTGGTTGTTGAAAGACACAATCAGTTGAAAGACCATCAGCGCAGATAAGAAATGAATGGGAGGGGCTGTGGAGTCGCACATTTCACCAACAAAATACCGTAAGGTCCTGAAGTGTCAATGAATCGTTCTGTTTCTGACATTCAGAAGCAGAAAGAAGACTTTTCTTTGCAGCGACGGTGCCTTCCCTTTTAGCCACCGCCTCACAACTGTTTGATGCTAACTTTTTGACAATAACCTTAATGTGAAGCTGCAGCTCCAAGAACTGATTTTATTTATTTTCATAGCGTTGTAAAATGTACTGAAAAAAATGTTTTTAATGTGCGGTAGTATCTCTTTTTAGTATAGCTGACTTAACCATGTTTGTAGTCTATTTATTTTTCACTTGTGTCCAATTAAGCAAATTGTTAATGCTGTGTTTCTAAAAGAGGTAATTGAAATATTACAAACAGTAAATTATGAGTGTCCCGATCGCCGTCCTACTTAGCAATGTCTCCACTTTGACTTTTTAACTCCTTTAACATCAAGAACAAATGGATGCCGTTGTCAGCGCTCAGCTCCGATCGTCGTCTACACACTCGCTCACGTAGAGATGCAGAGCGGAGCTGACTGGCTCTTGCTGCTGGCTGTTGCGGTCCAAAACTGCACAGTGTAACTGAGAAAGCGTCTCCGCCACCCAGCGTGTCCCCTCTGCCTGCTCATGTGGAACATATGGATATATGTGTGCCACTTAACAAGACAAGTCAAGCGGGACCAATGCGATAAAGCTCATTAGGAACAAGGGGACAGGACGATGCATGTGTTGTTCTGCTGCAATGTAGCAGGGATGTGCCAACACACGTGAGCAATGTCTGCTACCTTAGATCTCTTTTTCTTTGGACTCCGTGGAATTCAGATGACCAGTGTGTAAATAAATATGATTGATTAACAAAAATGTAAAACTATACAAGAAGTACTGACTCCTTTTTTTAACATGAAAACCAATGGGGTACCGTATTCTTCGGAGTATAAGTCGCACCTGCCGAAAATGCATAATAAAGAAGGAAAAAAACATATATAAGTCGCACTGGAGCCCGGCCAAACTATGAAAAAAACTGCGACTTATAGTCCGAAAAATACGGTAATTGTATATTTATATTTATATATGCAATTAAATGATACAAAATTGTAGGCTATTTTAAAACATTAGCCTACTGACTACTTTGTGTTTCACTTGAGTGAAAGCATCTCCCCTGTGAGTCTTAGTATTGTACCTCATCCTACATGTTGACTATTGACTAAGACTTTCTTACATACACCAAGGCTATTATACTAGCCACCATACCTTTCTCCAGGTACAGTTCAATACTTGGGAGCAAATTCCTAAAACCACTAGAGTTGTATAAAGGAACTGTAGGACCACTGTAAACATGCTGGCAAATCCTTTCGTTGACATTTTAACGTTGCTAGTGTGTGGATGTGAGTGTGAATGTTGTCTGTCTATCTGTGTTGGCCCTGCGATGAGGTGGCGACTTGTCCAGGGTGTACGCCGCCTTCCGCCCGATTGTAGCTGAGATAGGCTCCAGCTCCGCCCACGACCCCAAAGGGAATAAGCGGTAGAAAATGGATGGTTGGATAGAACACGGGTTCAAAATTGTGATTTACATAGAGTAACTGAGGCGTTCCTCAAGGCACCCTTTTAAGTCCTCTCCTTTTTGGCAGTAACACATTTGTTTTCATAATGTGATTTATGTAACTAGGGTGCTGCTGCAGCTTGTTTACTTCAGTTGTCGTTTGTTCAACTTCTTTAATGATACTTGTGTTCCTCAGGGTTCCATTTCAGGTTCTCTCTTTTTCATCATTTGGGCTATTCTACTGGTGGCCTGTGAGTTCAGTTCTAAAAACAAGTGAGAGACTCACATTTTTGCTGCAGATTCTTTAAAAAAAACAAAAACACGAGTGCTGTCATAGATATGATCTTTGAATAACTTCTTTGCAGAGGGTCCTTATAAACAGCAGAGCCCTCCTGAAACTGACAAAATAGACTAAAATTAAATGTCTACTGTAGAGGACACTAGTATTCTGGAATATACAAAATAGGAATAGTGAAGGTACAAGCCCGGTCCCCTAGTCCTTAGTTTACTGGAAATGTTTAGTTGAATGTCCCTGATGTATGTTAAAGAAAATGCAATATTTTGGTGCTTTTTGTATCAGTGTGTGAATGTGTGTGTGAATGGGTGAATGTGGAAATACTGTCAAAGCGCTTTGAGTACCTTGAAGGTAGAAAAGCGCTATACAAGTATAACCCATTTATCATTTATTTATTTGTACTCGTTAGCTTTACAGATGCCATTCCTCTTCATGTTTTTTTCCCCAGAGGGCAAAACAATGAAGCTGACTTTCATATATGTCTGAACTTTGGAGCTACAGTAATAACCAGAATGTAAGATGTGTAAAATACAGAGTCTCGGGATTTATATAAACCAAGCAAGTCTTTTCTTCCTGTCACTCACACAGACCAGTGACCTGGGAAGATTCAGCGACAACACAGAGATCCTCTAAAAAAAAAAAAAGTGCAGTCTGAAAGATTGGGCAACGTATCAGATGAGTTAAATGTTGGTTTCAGGAAGTAGCTGACTAACTTTTTTTTTTATTTTTTTTACATTCCTCCTTGCCCCAACATGTAAAATGGTATATTCATCTTGTCATTGTGCCTCATCCTTCTTGACTGCTGTTGAGTAATGGTTGTTTACGTTGTGGTTTTACAGTATAAGCCACTCATGGTCATCTGGTTTATCTTGTCATAGTGCACGCTGCTGATTGCAGAAATTGACAAATAAATCCAGCAATTTTTTTCCCCCAATGTTGTTTCCAGTTCAAGGTCTGCGCCCTTAACTCTTAGGGGGAAGCGATGTGAGGTTTACGAACAAGACGGGTCTTTTGAACGGCAACAAACGATTGGCTGTTTTTTTTTTTTAATGCAAATTGTCCACACTGCCTTTGTACATGCGCCACCTGACTGGGCTGGAGTCACAAAAGTCCAAGAAAGCATAACGTAACATTTAGATGCACTTTTCTGGTTCATTGTTTTGCTATGACTTTGTAAAGTATCCTAGTGCAGGTGTAGAGTGAGACAATTGTGCATTCACATATTTTTATTTGTATTTTGTATATCTATACACAGCATTCTAGGTTTTTATTGTACACTATTTCTTCCAGTGTTGTTAAAATGCTCTTGTGTGGAAATTTTCTCGTTTTAAGTTGATTTTTATGGAGGTTGTTTGTTGGCTGGGTGTTTTTTATTGTGCTGCTAGGTGAGAGAAAATTCTAAATAATGATGGTGATAAGGTACAACCTTATGGAATCTTTACAAAAGCCAAATTGAATCATATTTCAACTTTTTTCACGCGTAGTAGGCCTAAGTATGTATTAAAAACAAGGCAGAAGTATTATTTAACAAGTATATTTAATAGTTTTGCCCAATGTAACATTACACACAGTGTGAACAGTAATACTGTGTTTGAATAATAGGAAAATAAAACACTGTACTTACCGTATTTGAAGTGATTCTTTTGGCCACGGTGCCACGATTTGTTTTAAATATTTGAGTAAGAATTGGTAAAAACAAAATTGAGTTATTCAGATCCAAATCTTATTTTATTACTGCTATCAGTGATTATTTCCTTTTGTAAACGCGAGCCAGTCTTCTGAACGGCTCTTTGAAAGGAACGACTCCCTTCAGAGAGTCATCTCTGCTAAGGAGCGTCCTTCCTTCCATGTGAATGATAATAAGTCAAAACACTAATAGACATCCCCTAAGTAGCATACAAGCCTTGTCGTGTGTGTGTGTGTGTCGTCTCAGTGAAGGTGTGTGAGTGTGTGGTGATTAAAGTGTGTCCATGCAAACAGACCCCCCCCGCCCCCCAAATCATTTAATATGTGTGTGTGAGGCGATGCCTTCAGACGTCTCACATATGAGCGTCTGAAGGCATCAAGTCCTCCATGCTGATAATAATGAGCCCTCTGGGTGAGACTGGACTCATGCACTATTTTTTTTTTTTTGTCATACTACACACAGTCATGTCCACTAATTAAAAACCAAGTCACTGCTCCTTCTCCTACTCCGCTTGCATTATGTCTTTGCAACCTGCTCTATTTTCATATGGAGTTATTTGTGTTCGCTCATGTTTTATCATTCTTTCCGCCCACAGGACTTATTGGATCGAAGCCCGTTTCCTATGATAATGCCTTACTGTACATAATGAAAGATGCGTTAATGTGAGGAGAGTCTGTTTACTCACAACTGCAGAGAATACTGGGCATATAATAGATGTAAGGTGTGAATTGATCCTAATACTGTTTTGGCCACCATTTGAGGTGAATGCATTATTACTTTTACCATATTGACTCATGCAATATTTTTTTTCCCTTCAGATGTACAATACCAAGTGAAGTTGGCATGTTGTGCAAATCGTAAATAAAAACAGAATACAATGATTTGCAAATCCTTTTCAACCTATATTCTATTGAATAGACTGCAAAGACAAGATACTTAACGTTCAAACTGGAAAACTTTGCTATTTTTTGCAAATATTAACTCATTTGGAATTTGATGCCTGCAGCATGTTTCTAAAAAGCTGGCACAAGTGGCAAAAAGGACTGAGAAAGTTGAGGAATGCTCATTAAACACTTATTTGGAACATCCCAAGGTTGAACAGTCTAATTGGGAACAGGTGGGTGCCATGATTGGGTATTAAAGCAGATTCCATGAAATGCTCAGTCATTCACAAACAAGGATGGGGCGAGGGTCACTACTTTGTGAACAAATGAGTGAGCAAATTGTCGAACAGTTTAAGAACAACATTTCTCAACGAGCTATTGCAAGGAATTTAGGGATTTCAGCATCTACGGTCCGTAATATCATCAAAAGTTTCAGAGAATATGGAGAAATCACTGCACATAAGCAATATTACAGGCCTTCCATCCCTCAGGCGGTACTGCATCAAAAAAGGACATCAGTGTGTAAAGGATATCACCACATGGGCTCAGGAACACTTCAGAAAACCACTGTCAGTAACTACAGTTGGTTGCTACATCTGTAAGTGCAAATTTAACTCTACTTTGCAAAGCAAAAGCCATTTATCAACAACACCCAGAAACGCCGCCGGCTTAGCTGGGCCCGAGCTCATCTAAGATGGACTAATGCAAAGTGGAAAAGTGTTCTGTGGTCTGACGGGTCCACATTTCAAATTGTTTTTGGAAACTGTGGACGTCGTGTCCTCCGGAACAAAGAGGGAAAAAAACATCCTGATTGTTTTAGGCGCAAAGTTCAAAAGCCAGCATCTGTGATGGTATGGGGGTGTATTAGTGCCCAAGGCATGGGTAATTTACACATCTGGGAAGGCACCATAAATGCTGAAAGGTACATACAGGTTTTGGAGCAACATATGTTGCCATCTAAACAACGTTACCATGGACGCCCCTGCTTATTTTAGCAAGACAATACTGTATACGCGCTAACCAACAGGTGGCTCCAAGCAACTTTTCTGTAAGCGTGTCGGAGCTTTTCTTCCTGCCACTTGAACTGCAACTGAAATGCAGAGTAGTTGACATGTAAACACTGTTATTACTGTCATCAGATTGGGGTCATTTTCACCCTGCAAGAAGACATCTGACATTTGACCTCAACCCCCTCATACGGTTGTTGACATTTGAGCTCTAGCATGGTTGCATAAGTGTTTGCCTCTACAGTGTGTTACTGTGCTCTATGTGCGTGCTACGGCGAGGTGGGCTCATTTAGAACTGCTCATGTTTTTACTGCCCTGACAATGAAGCCATCAATCTTTCATGAGCATCTCTTGAGGCACTGCTGCTTGAGGAGCTCTACTCCCTCTAGTGGCCACTAGGGGAAATAACTTTTACATGGCTGATCAATCCCTAGGCTGTGTGTGGCCCTATTTTCATCTTTATTATTATGTTTTAGTGTTCTTAGACGCCTAAAGCCCCGCCCCCTACCCAACATTCACACACTCAGTATGTTTACATACACTAATATTGACTTCATTGAAACTAGCGTTTTAAAACCATTTTAAGGTTTTTGCATGCAGCTTGTAATGTCTAGAAGGGTTTGTAGGGAGAAAAACTTTAGAGATAAACTATCAAGATCACATGTGTCAAACTCAAGGCCCGGGGGCCACATCTGGCCCGCCACATCATTGTATGTGGCCCGCGAAAGCTTGGGAAAAATGTGTGTTAATAAAATACTTGATTTTTTTTTTTACTAAATGCAAATAATTATTTCGATTTTGACAGGAAAAAATGTGTGTCTTCTAAACGTTATTATCTAATCATGCCAATTATTACATTATCATATAGTGTATTGCAAAAATATGTTAGTAAAGATAACATTAGTTTGTTCATGAAAACATCTAATAATCGAGTGTAATAATATGAGGTGATTACTGGTATGTATATATATATATATATATATATATATTTTTTTTTGTTAATCAGATCAATTTGAATTTTGATTAATCACAGGTTATTGCTCGCATGCATAATTTAAATTAATTTTTAAAAAAGCGGCCCTCTTAAGACAGCCATTACTGCGATGTGGCCCTCAATGAAAACAAGTTTGACACCTCTGATCTAGATGATGTGATTGTAAACCAGTTCCCTTATGCATGTAAACACTCCCGTCCATCCATCATTGTATCCGGCGTGCCAGTCGTACCAACTTGACGCTCACACGTCGTGATCAGAAAGCCCACAATATTTACACCTTTATGTCTTCTTTTCATCAGGCGTTCAAAGCAGTGGAGTCACTAGCCCTTTTTAGGGGAGGCTCAAGTAGGGTTTGAAAAAAAAAAAAAAGATTCACATCCGAATTGCAATTATCATTTATTCCGATTCTTTAAATCGATTCATCATTTTAAAAAATCGCATTTGTTTTTTAAATAATTAATTTAAAAAAATATGTTTTTAAGCCATCTCCATTCATACTTGCTGAGCGTATAAGTCAGCAACCAAAATGAGGTTTTGTAACCTGTTTTGAAAAGGTTTTATTAAAATGACTCTACCAAATAATACATTGTGAATCGTGAATCACCCCAAGAATCGGAATCGGATTGAATCATGGGGTGCCCAAAGATACCCACCTCTTGGGGAAAGACTCCCTAAAATATCCTTAAACTCCACTGAATTATTTTGTGTTGTTTTATAAAAAATAAAAAAAAATTAAGTTATATTTTTTGTTGTTTTTACAAAGAAATGACGATAAGTTTAATACAAAGTAGCCAAAATGTGCCTTTTAATAATCATACATTATTCACTGAAATATAGTTAGAAATATGTCAAGTTTCCCATAAGGTAGCTGATTCATACAAGATTAACACTATATGTCATCATTATTATTTTATATCCATCCATCCATTTTCTACCGCTTGTCCCTTTCGGGGTCGCGAGGGGTGCTGGAGCCTATCTCAGCTGCATTCGGGCGGTAGGCGGGGTATATTATATTATAGTATATATATTATATTATATTATTACTCCATGTACTGGGGGGTTGAGCCTCCCCGGTCTTTAAAAACTAGTGACGCCTCTATTTCGAACTTTAATCAAGGTTCATTGAACGCACCACAGTTACAGTATGTGCTATGAAATGCAATTTAATGGTGAAACTTCAAAATAACATTTTCAGATGCTGCCACAAATATGTTTACCTTTATTCTATCACATCATCCTAGTCCCCAAATGTTGGTGCTTTGATTATGTCGGTGTTGAGGGAACAGTGTTCCATGCTGAAGGAATGAACCATTTTTTATTCTTAATTTGATTCGTTGTGGCTTGTGCAGCCCTTTGAGACTTTTGTGATTTAGGGCTATATAAATAAACATTGATTGATTGATTGATTGATTGATTCAATCAACCAAATTATTGACATCAAAACTGACTTTATCTGTTCTTTAATGATGTCCTATTGAATAACTGAGGGATACAAATGAAAGAAAAAGTCCTTATTAAGCCCAGGCAATGGTCATGTGCCCCCTAGTGGTTGTGGCCCTAAACAACCACATATAGTGTTAATGCCACGGGCCGGCCCGGGAAAGATACTTACTGTACATTGTACGCATCATACTATAGGGGATGTTTTAGCTACCACTAAAATAAATATTGCTAAAGGCCTACTGAAATGCGATTTTCTTATTCAAACGGGGATAGCAGGTCCATTCTATGTGTCATACTTGATCATTTCGCGATATTGCCATATTTTTGCTGACAGGATTTAGTAGAGAACATCGACGATAAAGTTCGCAACTTTTGGTCGCTGATAAAAAAAGCCTTGCCTCTACCGGAAGTAGCAGACGAGTAGCGTGACGTCACAGGTTGTGGAGCTCCTCACATCCGCACATTGTTTACAATCATGGCCACCAGCAGCGAGAGCGATTCGGACCGAGAAAGCGACGATTTCCCCATTAATTTGAGCGAGGATGAAAGATTTGTGGATGAGGAAAGTGAGAGTGAAGGACTAGAGGGCAGTGGGAGCGATTCAGATAGGGAAGATGCTGTGAGAGGCGGGTGGGACCTGATATTCAGCTGGGAATGACTAAAACAGTAAATAAACACAAGACATATATATATTCTATTAGCCACAACACAACCAGGCTTATATTTAATATGCCACAAATTAATCCCGCATAACAAACACCTTTTCCTCCCGTCCATATAACCCGCCAATACAACTCAAACACCTGCACAACACACTCAATCCCACAGCCCAAAATACTGTTCACCTCCCCAAAGTTCATACAGCACATATATTTCCCCAAAGTCCCCAAAGTTACGTACGTGACATGCACATAGCGGCACGCACGTACGGGCAAGCGATCAAATGTTTGGAAGCCGCAGCTGCATGCGTACTCACGGTACCGCGTCTGCGCATCCAACTCAAAGTCCTCCTGGTAAGAGTCTCTGTTGTCCCAGTTCTCCACTGGCCAATGATAAAGTTTGACTGTCAGCTTCCGGGAATGTAAACAATGAAACACAGGCTGTGTTTGTGTTGCTGCAATCGGCCGCAATACACCGCTTCCCACCTACAGCTTTCTTCTTTGCTGTCTCCATTGTTCATTGAACAAATTGCAAAAGATTCACCAACAAAGATGTCCAGAATACTGTGGAATTTTGCGATGAAAACAGACGACTTAATAGCTGGCCACCATGCTGTCCCAAAATGTCCTCCACAATCCGTGACGTCACGTGCCGGCGTCATCATACCGAGACGTTTTCAGCAGGATATTTCGCGCGAAATTTAAAATTGCACTTTAGTAAGCTAACCCGGCCGCATTGGCATGTGTTGCAATGTTAAGATTTCATCATTGATATATAAACTATCAGACTGCGTGGTCGGTAGTAGTGGGTTTCAGTAGGCCTTTAAGTGAATACGTCTTTGATGGAGCTCTTGTATTTGATGCTCTGGTGTACCTAATAAAGTGTCCATAAAAAAGGAGACACACAGGTTGTTTTCCACTTCCACTAAATAAGTGGAGTCTATATTATCCTAGTGAGGTTGATATCTTTGGACAAAATGCTTCTCTCGCTCCATTTGTCCACATTTGCCCTCCTCCTTCCTCTGGTCCTCTCTTCCTGGCATTCCAGCATCTGGAATCCTCTGGGATGGAGGAAGAGGAAGAGGAGGAGGAGGAGAAGGATGTGTGTTTTTCATCCCGCTCCTCCCCAGGGGGTCTTGGTTTGCTTTGTGATCTTGAATCTCACATGATGGAAAGGTATCTAATCCTGTTAGTGGGTGAACATCTTCCAGTGGGACACATGAGAGACAGCAGGAGAGAAGATGAAAGAAAAAAGGCAAAAATCATCATCGTTTTTTGGCTTGAATCCTTCTGGGAGTCTCCTCTCAATGTCGCTGTCTTCCTCTATCTGCTCCCTGAGTGAGAAAGTTGACCCTCCAGGCTCCATCTGAGCTCCAGGCCCCTCTAGGCCCGAGCATTCCCACAGCACCACGACACCGGAGCCCCCCAGGCTGCGCGTTCCACCCAGGGGAATATACCCTCGGCCCCTCAGACTGTACGGAGCCCTGCACACGAGGCCCTGAGGCTGTCTGGGAATACCACACGCCCGACTTCACATGCCAACTAACCCCGACAGCGCCGCCTGTTGTCGTAAAGTGGTTGTTGCATGCACCTCCGTGTAACCTTGGGAAGTCTTCCTCTCTCTGGGGCCTCGTCCTTGCCGTCCCTTGGGGGTCCACGGAGGGCCCCCTGCATCGCCTCACACCCCGAGCTACGTGTGCACTGACCTTTGCAGGAATTACGTCTTTTGCCGCAAGGAATCGAACGACAACACATGTGGACGCACCTGGGACTCTATTATAAGACATCATGGAAATAACATTCTCATAATAATACATTTTAATCCATCCATCCATCCATTTACTACCGCTTGTACCTTTCGGTGTCAAAAGTAATTAAATACATGCTCAAGATGAGGAATATTCAACTGAACTGTTTTGGGGGCCACATTTTGTGAAAGCTGAGGACTTTTCCCTTCACTATTAGTCTTATTTTGTATATAGACATTTGATTTTTGTCTATTTATTTTGTCGGAGTTAAAAGAGTGCTCTGCTGTTTTGAAGGAAATTCAACAAAAAAGATAATCTCTATGACAGCACTGCAGTGTTTTTAGGAATCGGCCACAAACATGTGAGTCTATCACACATTTATTGAACTTAACTCACGGGCCACCTGTTGAATATATAGTCCAAATGATGAAACAGAGGGGAGTTAAAATGGAACCCTGAGGAACGCCTCTAATTTTTAAAAAAGAAGTTGAATAAATGATTACTGACTAGTGTTGTCCTGATACCAATATTTTGGTACCGGTACCAGTACCAAAATTATTTTCGATAATTTTTGTTACTTTTCGGTACTTTTCTAAATAAAGGGGACCATAAAAAATTGCATTATTGGCTTTATTTTAACAAAAAATCGTACGGTACATTAAACATATGTTTCTTTTTCCGGTACTTTTCAGAGGCGGTATAGTACCGGAAATTAGTCATTAGTATCGCGGTACTATACTAATACCGGTATACCGTACGACCCTATTCCTGACTGCATCTGAAGCTACAGCACCGCCTTAGTTACATAAATCAAATTACGAAAAAGATGTGCTACGGCCAAAAAGGAGAGGACTTAAAGAGGTGCCTTGAGGAACGCCTCAGTTATTTAAATCCCAAGTTTGGGTCCCAGTGTTTTATGTTTGCTAGCAAATGCCAATGTAAGGATCTGCAAATGTGTTTACGGTGGTCCAAGTTCTTCTATACAACAGGAGCACTCTTTAGTTTTCAACTAAACTTTGGGGCCTGTGCGGTGTCAACCGGCCGCGGGTTGAATAGCCCTGCCCTCTTACAACAACTGAATATATACTGTATATATATACGATTCCTGGGATGACAATTCAATTCAGAATACATTTTTGATTCAACACGATTCTCGATTCAAACGAATTCACGCAATATATTATTTGCGATAAAAACTATAATAAAACACTTTTCCAAACAAGTTACGGGTTACAAAAGCTCCTCTTGGCTGCTGACGTATGACGTACACCAGCAGTGAGTAAGCGCAGAAATGGCCCGAAAATCTTTAAAAAAAAAAAGATCATTTAATCAAGGTTCCTTGAACGCGCTGCAATTATGTGCTGTGAGATGCAAAAGTGAAATTCAAACATAACTTAAAATATCATATCCTTACCTTTTTTGATCATATGCTCCTGATTCCGAAATGTTGGTGCTTTATTAAAATCGATTTTGAAAAATGATGAATCGATTTAGAACCGAAATAAATAAGAATCGTGATTTGGATGTGATTTGGTTTTTTTCAGCACCCTTAAAGATCACAGCATTTTTTTCAACAGAATAACACGTCCGGAGGAGAGGGCTTGTCTTATGTTTGCATTCTGGACAACAGCTTCTCCCCAAGTGAGTCAGATCTTTTCCTTCTGTCACTCACGCCTGATATTGCAAACATCATTACAAAATCTCTTTCGAAAAAGAGAAGCCGCCTTATATAGAAGGTCATCTTATAATCTTCTCCAGAAGTACCTCAATTTACGAGCTTAACGGGTTCTGTGACGGGGCTCTTAACTCAAAACACTCGTATCTCAAATCAACTTCGCCCCATTGAAATAAACTGAGATCATTTTAACTGGTGCTAGCCCCACAAAAACAGCACAATTTTAACACGTAACATGCCTTTACAAAAGAAAAACAAATGTTTAGATAATAAATATTGAATACAAATAAAACAATAGAATTTACTGCAGTAGTTTTAATAAATTCGGTAATAATAATGTACAGTATTTACTCCTTGCAGCTGCTTCTCCGTCAAGCACCCCATCAGCAGCTTATCCATATTTTCATGGATAAATGTCTGTCACTATCATATTGTTTTATAATCAGTCAATGGCATTATCCACCCATTCTGCTTCAGTATGGTGCAGACCAGCAGTAATACGCTCATACTTTTTGATGATTTGTTTCTTTAATTCAATGAACATCACCCGCTTCTTCTTCCCAGCTCTGTCCTTCACAATCACAATCGAATTTTTACTTGTAACTTAAAGCAAAACAATTAGCCAAAAGACAGCTCTTATTTCAGAACACTCTTAATTTGAGGTATCACTGTATTGGGGGCATTACGGTAATAACAAACGTTAGAACTTGGGTTAAATTCCGGGTGAATATGGAGTGTGGCTTTTCTGAAGACGTTCCATGCTGCCAGCTTTGTGGGAACACTTCAGGAGAGGCCATTTTCTGTTCCAGCGCACAAAACAATATCTATGCAGCAAAGACTGTTTCAGATATGAGCCACAGGGTGGCATTCTGTAGGGGGCGCCTCAAGAATGAGGAGGGGGGAAAAAAACAATCATTTTTATTTTTTACGGTGGATGAAACCAAACCAATCACATGTAAACAATGCCTCGCCCAAAGAACCGTTGAAACTCCTTTTAAAGACACCGACTTGGAAGCGTTTGGTGTAAAGAAGAAGCCTATACAAAATTCATTTGGAAGAATTAAAACAATGGTTTCATAAACCTTTTACACCAATTACTGACTCAAAATGTTGTGTTCGGCAAAACTGATTTCATAAACGATATGCAGGTATTTCTATTATCTATCATTATTATTACTATTCTATTATCGTCTCCGCTCGGGCCCACTCGTCGTCCATTGCATCCGGTCTCCCCTAGAGGGGACGGGGGGTCACCCACATCTGCGGTCCTCTCCAAGGTTTCTCATAGTCATTCACATTGACATCCCACTGGGTTGTGAGTTTTTCCTTGCCCTTATGTGGGCTCTGAACCGAGGATGTCGTTGTGGCTTGTGCAGCCCTTTGAGACACTTGTGATTCAGGGCTATATAAATAAACATCGATTGATTGATCATATTAATCCACTAGATCAGGGGTCGGCAACCCAAAATGTTGAAAGAGCCATATTGGACCAAAAATACAAAAACAAATCTGTCTGGAGCCACAAAAAATTAAAAGCCATATTACATACAGATAGTGTGTCATGAGATATAAATTGAATTAAGAGGACTTAAAGGAAACTAAATGACCTCAAATACAGCTACAAATGAGGCATAATGATGCAATATATACATATAGTTAGCCTAAATAGCATGTTAGCATCGATTAGCTTGCAGTCATGCAGTGACCAAATATGCCCAATTAGCACTCCACACAAGTCAATAACATCAACAAAACTCACCTTTGTGCATTCACGCACAACCTTAATAGTTTGGTGGACAAAATGAGACAGAAAAAGAAGTGGAATAAAACACGTCCTAGAAAGTCGGAGAAAGTTATACATGTAGACAAACTACGGTGAGTTCAAGGACCGCCAAAATTAGTAGGACAAAACGGCGCTCGCCAAATACTCGAATCAGTGAAGCTGACAGTGTGCTTTATAACAATTAGGGAGGTTTGTGTCATGTTTGTCCTCCTACAGAAACCATATTAAAACAAAAAATATATTTTTTCCCCCTCATCTTTTTCCATTTTTCATAAATTTTTTAAAAAGCTCCAGAGAGCCACTAGGGCGGCGCTAAAGAGCCGCATGCGGCTCTAGAGCCGCGGGTTGCCGACCCCTGCACTAGATCAAGGGTTCTTCACTTTTCTGACCTCGGGGCACAACTTTTCCAGTACAGAGGGGCCTGGGGCCTACTCAAATATTAACACTGAATTTGTCATCTTACTCTTGATTTTAATCTTATTCAAGAATTATATCTAACCTACTTACATTTTACATTTTTCTTTTATGATGTGCTCCCATCACCAAAGAATCTCCATCAGTGGTATGGCGAGGATCCAATCTGTGCCCTCTGCCCAACCCCAGCAACCCTCAGACACATCATGACAGGATGTAAGACGAGCCTCACGCAGGGGAGATACACCTGGCGGCACAACCAGGTCCTCAAGAGCTTGGCATCAGCCCTGGAGAGCATGCGTGGTGCCGTCAACTCCTTGCCACCAAAAATATCTAATCCCTTGAAGACAACAATGTTTGTCCGAGAGGGCGGGAAAACACCCAAACAGCTTTCCACCAAACCAGAAGCAGTACACCTATACATGGCCCGCGACTGGAAGATGCTGGCAGACATCGGCAAACAGCTAGTTTTCCCACCTGAGATTGCCTCTACCAACCTCAGGTCAGACTTGGTGCTCTGGTCCCCTTCGGTGAAGACTGCTTACGTCATAGAGCTCACAGTCTCATGGGAGAACTCTGTGGAGGAGGCCTATGAACGTAAGAAGCTGCGCTACTCAGAGCTAGCAGAAGAAGCGAGGCAACGTGGCTGGAACACCAAAGTCTATCCAGTTGAAGTGGGATGCAGAGGATTTGTGGCGTCGTCTACCATCAGACTGCTGAGGGAACTCGGCAGCCACGGTCAGGCTCTGCGTAGGACCATCAGAGCAGTCTCAGAGGCAGCCGAAAGAAGCAGCCAGTGGATTTGGCTCAAGCGGAAGAACCCCGGTTGGGCCCCAAAAATAGCAGTGTAACAGGGTGAATTTCGGGAACAGTTGAGCACGGGACACAAGCTGAGGACTGATCATCCTTCGGTGGGCCACCTTTGTGGAGGGTGTATAGTGTTTGAAGGCCGAAACACCCAATGATGCAAGGGCACACTACTGAAGATGTGTCGCTTGTCCATGTGTCCTGGACTTTAACCCTGACCAAGTCTCATATCCCACACAACTCACAAGAACACCCCACCCCCCACACCCCCACGTTGTCTGTCTACCACTCTCAACAACAAGGACATCTCGAGTGAGTACTCTCCACATTTGGCACAAGGGACTGTTCAACATCTCGTCCTGTGTTTTTTTTATTCTTACAACATTGTCAAATGATATGAAAGCAAGTGTTAATCATAAAGAGTATTATTTATCTAACACATAAACCTTAGGCTTAGGTCAGGCTGATTACAAAAAGTAAGTACAAACAAAATATGGTGCATAAGAAGGGACTCATAAATAACTGACAAAAAATGAATTTACATACAATTATGTTGTGCTAAAATAAACAAAACGATTAATGAATATATTTTTTCAACTAAACTGTCAATAAAATTAAAGTGCAAATGAAGACACAGCTTCACCACTTTAATCCTATTTTTTGTGCTTAAGAAACTTCTCTGTGACTTCAGCTCCAGACTTCTTCTGTTTGTTTGATTTTATCATTACTGCCACAAGTGGGGGAAAAGTGTATTACAACCGAGTACCGCTGCGGACCATACGGATCACAGCTGAAAAACAGTTATAATCAAAGGGCACCGCCCCTATGGTTAAGAAACATTGCACTTGTGGTACTCATACCACAGCTTTTGAGCACCAGTTGACCAAAAGATCCAGTCAATACCAAAAGGCCCTATTGTCTTACAGATACGTGCAGCGGAGCACCAGCAGGTGTACGTCACCTGAGATTACCCACTCCCACACCCCCTCGATGGCGAGCTGCCAGCAATACAGCTGCGGGGGCATCTGGCGAGGGTATGTGCAAAGTGTGTTCATGGATTTGGATTGGTGCTAACATTTGGCAGAATGACAATGTTGCTGTATTCAAGTCATGACACTGACATGTTTCGCTTGGTATTTGTTTGTTTACATCCATCCATTTTCTACAGCTTGTCCCTCTCGGGGTGGCGGTGGGGCTGGGGCCTATCTCAGCTGCATTCGGGCGGAAGGCGAGGTACACCTTGGACTAGGGTTGTCCCGATACCAATAATTTGGTACCGGTACCAAAATGTGTTTTGATACTTTTCGATACCCTTTGATACTTTTCTAAATAAAGGGGATCACAAAAAATGGCATTATTGGCTTTTATTTAACAGAAAATCTTAGGGTACATTAAACATATGTTTCTTATTGCAATTTTGTCCTTAAATAAAATAGTGAACATACAAAACAACTTGTCTTTTAGTAGTAAGTAAACAAACAAAGGTTCTTAATTTATCTGCTGACGTATGCAGTAACATATTGTGTCATTTCCCATTTTATTATTTTGTCAAAATTATGAGGGACAAGCTGTAAAAATGTATTATTAATCCACTTGTTCATTTACTGTTAACATCTGCTTATTTTCTGTTTTAACATGTTCTATCTACACTTCTGTTAAAATGTAATAATCACTTATTCTTCTGTTGTTTGGATACTTTACATTAGTTTTGGATGATACCACACATTTAGGCATCAATCTGATACCAAGTAGTTATAGGATCATACATTGGTCATATTCAAAGTCCTCATGTGTCCAGGGACATATTTCCTGAGTTTATAAACATAATATACATTTTAAAAAAAGGAAAAAAGATTTTGTGACGATAAAAAACATTGATGTAATCATAGTAGTATCGACTAGATACACTATTGTACTTGGTATCATTCCAGTGGATGTCAGGTGTAGATCGACCCATGGCATTTGTTTACATGCTTATGTTAGCGGTGACGTCGGTGAGCTATTGTATCCTCCTACGGTGTGTAGTGAAGCATGTTTGGCTATTCCTCGTCCACTTTACTAGTGGTTAGAGTGTCCACCCGAAGATCGGTAGGTTGTGAGTTCAAACCCCGGCCGAGTCATACCAAAGACTATAAAAATGGGACCCATTGCCTCCCTGCTTGGCACTCAGCATCAAGGGTTGGAATTGGGGGTTAAATCACCAAAAATGATTCCTGGGCGCGGCACGGCTGCTGCCCACTGCTCCCCTCACTTCCCAGGGGGTGAACAAGGGGATGGGTCACATGCAGAGGACAAATTTCACCACACCTCGTGTGTGTGACAATCATTGGTACTTTAACTTAACTTAACTTAACTTTATCGTTAGTTTTTAGGCCAAAATGCATCCATTCTCCCCTTTCTGTCCACACACTGTGTCTGTTTGTAAGTACTCCATGACTGTGCGCTGCCGAACGTGCTCCTCTGCTCGTAAAACCAGCAATGACACGACGGGATGACGCGCCGTCATGCCCAGGAACCGGTACTTTTCAAACAGACTATAGTACCGTTTTTGATTATTAGTACTGCGATACAATACTAGTACTGGTATGCCATACAACCCTACCCTGGACAAGTCGCCACTTCATCGCAGGGCCAACACAGATAGACGGACAACATTCCCACCCATGACATTTATTAACCTGAATTGCAGCCAGGCTACTAGTTGGCGATGGTGTTTACAAAAAAACTACTCACTTCTCATCATTATTCAAAAAACCTTCTAACTCATAGGGAGAAGTGGTTTAGCACCACTTGACTTGCATATATAAATGCCTAAACGCCAAATACAAGAAGATGATTCATCTTTTCGTGGGGGCCGGGTTGGGGGTGGCCCCGTTTTGCATGAATAAGCGCATGTAAAATGTTAATCAATAAATGAAGAAGGCGCCTCATATGAACTTTTACCTGCAAATGAACTCCGAGACTTTTCCTGTTCTGTCGGTGAAAAGAATATAATGGCAAAAAAAAACAGACATTCACACAGTGCCCACTGGTGTGCAGTGTTAGTGCTGAGCTCGCAAGCAGAAATACTGGATTTGAATCCCGACCAGAAATGTGTCAGGAAATTATTTGTATTCAAAATGTGTTATTTTGCACAGAAAAAAGTCATTATTGAATATTTATTTTTCCCCATGAATTTGTTTTAGTACAAAACAGAGACGTACGGTCATGGTAGGCATAGGCCAGACCTGAGCAAATTAAGGCCCGTTAAGCTTTTCAATCTGGCCCACAGGACATTCCCAAAAATGTGTTTTAGATCTTTAAGATCGTAACTGTAGCTGCCATTATGATGTGCCGTGATGTTTTCAAATTACCGTAAGTCTTGAACTACACAAAGTATTTCAATGGTATACTAGTTACTATGGTAATCTAAGTCACAGCCTGAAATGTGGGTGTCAGAGACAGACGTGGAAGGATATTTTTTACAACAAAGTTCTAAAGCTTAGTGATATATTAGATATATCAGATTGTACGTGTATCTGTGTATGTGTGTGTGTGTGTGTGTGTGTGTGTGGGGTGTGTTTCCCTTCGCGTTCATATTTCGCGGTGTTTGTTGCATTTTTGTTGCGTTTCGCTTGATTGTAAAATATGTTGATCGACAGGGGCTGTGACGTTCATATGTTTTCAATATTCAGTGTTTTATCGTTCATAGTTAATATAGTAAATCCCACATTCTTTATTTTCATGTACATTCTGGGTGTCACATTCAGTAAAAACATTTAAAATTCCATTCCATTTTTGTTTCATCTGACCACAGAACTTTCTTCCAGAAGGTCTTATCTTTGTCCATGTGATGTCAGATGAAACAAAAATTGAGCTGTTTGGCCACAATACCCAGTAATATGTTTGGAGGAGAAAAGGTGAGGCCTTTAATCCCAGGACCACCATTCCTACCGTCAAGCATGGTGGTGATGGTATTATGCTCTGGGCCTGTTTTACTGCCAATTGAACTGATGCTTTAAATGGGACAATGAAAAAGGAGGATTACCTCCAAATTCTTCAGGACAACCTAAAATCATCAGCCTGGAGGTTGGGTCTTGGGCGCAGTTGGGTGTTCCAACAGAACAATGACCCCAAACGCACGTCAAAAGTGGTAAAGAAATGGCTTAATCAGGCTAGAATTAAGGTTTTAGAATGGCCTTCCCAAAGTCCTGATTTAAACATGTGGACAATGCTGAAGAAACAAGTCCATGTCAGAAAACCAACAAATTTAGCTGAACAGCACCAATTTTGTCAAGAGGAGTGGTCAAAAATTCAACCAGAAGCTTGTGGATGGCTACCAAAAGTGCCTTATTGCAGTGAAACTTGCCAAATGACATGTTACCAAATATTAATAGTGCTGTATGTATACTTTTGGTCACATTTTCAGTAGACCTATAATAAATTCATAAAAGAACCAAACTTCATGAATGTGTTTTATGACCAACAAGTATGTGCTCCAATCACTCTATCACAAAAAAATAAGAGTTGTAGAAATGATTGGAAACTCAAGACAGCCATGACATTATGTTCTTTACAAGTGTATGTAAAATTTTGATCGCGACTGTATGTATACATAGATAGATGGATATATCGGCCCCCAGATAAAAAAAATTCTTGAAATTTGGCCCCCCAGCCAAAATAATTGCCCAGGCTTGGCATAGGCAGACTTGTCATGGTGAAGAAAAAAATATATTTTTTAACATTTACTTGAGTAAAAATCCCCAAAATTTCTACACAAACCTAACATGAGGCTTCTGCAAGCAGAAAGAAGATGAGGGTGTGTGTGGCCTACTGGCTGGTCTGCTTGTCACAATGTCGCCAAAATAATGTTTGCAGGGACTTTTTTACACCATGAAATTCTAGTTTGTAGAATCGACAGCCTGATTAATGGTTTGATTGACATCATGATTCGTAAATTAGCATGTTGCTACCATGTTTCATCAGCATTGAAGCCAAATGAATCCATCCATCCATTTTCTACCGCTAGTCCCCCTTGTGAGGCTATATGAAGGCTTATATATATATATATATATATATATATATATATATATATATATATATATATATATATATATATATATTTTTTTATTTTTATTTTTTATTTTTTTAATTTTTATATATATATGTCTATATATAAGATCAAAAACGTCTCTAAACTGGACTTCCAGACCAAACGGAGGTGATCATAAAAAAGTACTGCATGTTTCCATAAGGGCTAAATAGTGCTGCTTCAGGTACTCTGTAAAAATGTTCATTGTAAATTCACAGCAAATTGCTGGCTAATAATTGCATTACTTTTACAGTAACATTTAGCTTGAGAGTGATTTTGTTGTGATATTACAGAGGATTATGATTACAGTATTTTTACTGTAGTCAATTGCTGTATATATATAGCATAAGGGTATCATAGTTTTTGGTAATGTTACCGTAAATTTTGATTACCGCATTTTGCTGGAGAAAAAAAACATTCAAAAAACATCCTGTGAAATCTTGACCATTTTTTTATTGTGTAAATACAGTAGGGTAAGAAATATAACGTTCTTTTTCTTGTTATGCTCATAAGTAGCCACCTGTATAACAGTAATTGAAGTATATGATTACGGTGTATGAGTTGGAAAAAAGTTATAAAAAATCCAAACATGACTGGAACAAAACACATTATCAAATTAAATATAAGTTTAATGAAAAAAAGTATCACGATCATCTCACATGAATTAGAAATTGTGACAACATTTTGTAATGGGGGGGGACATCAAAATAAAATCCGGCTTAGGGCCCCAATTTAGCCCCGATTGGTCTTATAGTCGGGTCACTATGTAAGTTTTACACACAAACAGGGGCGCCGAAAAGGGGGGGTAAAGGAGACGGATTCTAGGGGCCCATGATGGAGGGGGGCCCAGAGAGGCCCCTAATGATGATGAAATTATAATACAGAAAAAATAATGACACTGTGTTGGGGGCCCTGTAAAGATTCTTTTCATGGGGCCCAAAATCCCTAGCGGCGCCCCGCACAAATGATGTTTTCGAAAATGTCCACTTTCAAACCGGCATTTGAAATGTTTGTTCTTGACACTGCTGCGGCCAAAACCTAAAACAAATACAAATAAAACATTCAGTTATAATGTCAATTAGACATAATGTTAATTAGGTTTTAGATTTTTTTCTATAAATGGTAACCTAAAAATGCTTCAACCTTTCTAAAATCATACTTAATATATGTGCAATTGTTAACGGTGGAAACGTGTCTGTTTGCATGTCTGTAAAAACAAAGGGGTGTCCAAAATACAGCCTGGGCCGCACTTGGCCCGCCAGCGCCTTCAGTTTGGCCTGCGAGACATCATAAGTTGAATAAGGAATCTGGACCGCGGGCTGTTTCCAAATTATTATCATACTGTATATCTGATGGATCTTACTACTGCAAATTGACCATTATTTTTGAAGTGTTGGTGCATATATCGGGTCAATGACCATTCATTGTGTTTTGGAGCAACTGTAGCAAAGCATCTACTTATATGACCAACCTTCCCAACTCACGGTGCAAAAACAAAATGCAACCAACACAAAACGTCAACTCACATGGTCACACATAATACAACCTGTTCACCAAACTTTGTGGAAATTATAAAAAAAAAAAGCCCAAGCACCATAAAAAAAAATCTAAATTACACTCATTTAAATACATCGTAATGCATGATGGGAAAGATGTAAAACACTTATCTATGTTTGATGCATTTTAGCTGCTTGATATTTTTGAATGAGTACAAAACTTTAAGGAGGTCGCCACCGAAGTAAACAAGGTAGGAGTCACACTTTCACATACTCTTTAAGTCCAATTATATTAATAACTAATTATATATTCATTATGTTAATATGTACACATACATAAGTATAGGCTATATGTATATATATATTACACATATATGTTAGGTCAGGAAAAAACACAAAGGCTATTTCATCCCTACAAGCCTGTTTCACAGGTTTTCCTGCTCTTCAGGGGATTTTATTGAAGTGTCTGCGGTTGTTATATATACATAGGGTACATTACATGTGGGTGTGGCCATTGTTACACAGTAGTGCCTTGTTTCTGTGCCGGCATGATGAGATCAGTTTGTTGCGTTTGTTTAAAGTGGGCATGCTTGGGTGGTAAATGATAAAAAAAAGTTTTCTTTCAGGCACAGGTTTCTGTGAGTCCAATGTATGTCTCTGTGTTTGAGTTGTCCTTGCGGGTGACGCTGGCTTGGTAAACAACTGATGTTTTTAAACAGGTTCCGTTGAGTGGGCAGTTAAGCCTTTGTCTGCAATTGCAGCTATCTGTGGCGTTAGAGTCGTTAGCGGTTGCTTGTCTGTGAGTGCTCAGGATCTTTTTGTTATGTGAGTCAATGGTTTGTTTGATATGAATAAATGATAACTGGATTGTACTTGTATAGCGCTTTTCTACCTTCAAGGTACTCAAAGCGCTTTGACACTACTTCCACATTTACCCATTCACACACACTTTCACACACTGATGGAGGGAGCTGCCATGCAAGGCGCTAACCAGCACCCATCAGGAGCAAGGGTGAAGTGTCTTGCTCAGGACACAACGGACATGACGAGGTTGGTACTAGGTGGGGATTGAACCATGGACCCTCGGGTTGCGCACGGCCACTCTTCCACTGCGCCACGCCGTCCAACGGATAAACCACAGATAAACCTAACTTGTATATATACATATATATATTATTGTTACTTTACATGCAGGTCAGATTATTTTAGCCCAAGTCAAAAAGTTTGAACACCCCTGTATAGAGAGATTATGGCCAACTCGGTTTTAGAATTGGTGTCCTGTAGTTAGGTTAGGGGCTTTTGACCAATCAGAGAGAGTATGTACGATCTCCTAAAAGATTGGTCAAAAGCACCTCACGTGACTTGTCGTCATGGTGGACACCAAACTCTGAAATGGAGTTGGCCATACTCTTTCTATACACGGCTGTGCAACAGCGTGCACACTGTCGCCATCTAATGGCCTGGTATGCACATTACATTGTTTTCAGGTGTTTTGGCATTGCACTCGTTCTATATTGAAACTGAAACTCTTTCTTATGAATCCATAAGGAGGAGGTTGTGAGATCAATACAGAGGTCTCTAATGACAGACTATTTAAAGGCACAAATTCCTTGAGTGTTCTCAACACTGAGCCTTGGCAGCCTGCAGTAAGGCGTGTAGTGGGTTGAGTAAAATGTTCAAGTCCCTCTGATCTCCCTGTGCTCCCTGCGGAGTGAGAACAAAGGCAAAAAGTGCTTCTTAATCAAAGTGTTGGATTAAGAGACAGGGAAAAAAACACATCAAGGCGATGTTATACCTCATGGCCGTTATGTGGATTACAAAAACAAGCCGCTTCAAGTGAACGACTCCTGACCCTGAAATGCTGGAGAAAGGCAGAAGACTAAACACACCACGGCTTTGCGTGTTTACACGACCACTCCCAGGTACATGATTAGCCTGCAGAGCGCTCACATCGGCTCATATTTTATTAACACACCTGCTGCAGCTGAATCATCTGATCTCTTATAGGCCGAGATGTCCCGCTAGTCCGTCCACATGATGCATATTTGATGGCCATGAGAGCCCCCTTCCTGTTACTCACTTCCGTCCGCATTAACATATTTATTGTGGCCACTTTGTACGGCACGGAGGACGACAGTGAAGGCAGCACGGGGTGAGTTGAGGGGATGGAGGCTGCACTCATACTTGCAACCATCTTGCTTTGTGTTTCACATGCAAGCCAAGTCAGATACTGCCATCATGTGGTTTTAGAGTGGAGCTTTTTTTCTCTCACTATTATGGACAAAAATACTTTGCTCTAAATCCATCCATCCATTTTCTACCGCTTGTCCCTTCCAGGTTTGCGGGGAGGGGGGGGGGGGGTGCTGGAGCCTATCATTATTATTATTAAACGTGTGTTTGTTTTTTAGAAACATGTAGAACATAAATACTTAATCTTGCTTAAATTTCCTTTTTATTATTATTCGGCCTGCAGGAAGTCCCAAGTTAAAATTTTATTATTTTTATTTATTATTTATTGTATTCTTTTTTAAATTCTAATACATTTTCTACCGCTTGTCACTCTCAGGGTCTCCTAGCCAGCCCGGCCCCCTGCCAACATTTTTTTTAACCCAATGCGGCCCCGAGTCAAAAAGTTTGGGGATCCCTGGTCTATACAATACAGCCATCTAACGTCTTGGAATGGCAACTGCATGTAAACCCACTATATAATACAAAACAGTACTTGCCATTGAGATTAAGAAGTGTAAGAAAACAAGATACAAACTGGATAGCACAGGGCAGTGTTATATATATATATATATATATATATATATATATATATATATATATATATATATATATATATATATATATATATATATATATATATATATATATATATATTATATTTTATAATTAATTATTTCAAGGCTAGCGTGGTCCCCGTGGTAGTGGGGGCGCTCGGAGCAGTAACCCCCAAACTGGGAGAGTGGCTCCAACAGATCCCAGGAACAACATCTGAAGCCTCAGTCCAGAAGAGCACAGTCCTAGGAACAGCCAAGAAACTGCACAGAACCCTCAAACACCCAGGCCTCTGGTCGAGGACCTGAGCTTGAGGATGACATAGATGCCACCCCACCGGGGTAACAAGAAGATTTTATATATATATATATATATATATATATACAATCTATATATATATGTATATATATATATATATATATATATATATATATATATATATATATATATATACATATATTATATGTATATATATATATATATACAGGTAAAAGCCAGTAAATTAGAATATTTTGAAAAACTTGATTTATTTCAGTAATTGCATTCAAAAGGTGTAACTTGTACATTATATTTATTCATTGCACACAGACTGATGCATTCAAATGTTTATTTCATTTAATTTTGATGATTTGAAGTGGCAACAAACCATCACCCAACCATGCAAATTTTGCATTTCCTTTAGAAATCGAGGTCCCAGAGTCTGGAGGAAGACAGGAGAGGCACAGGATCCACGTTGCCTGAAGTCTAGTGTAAAGTTTCCACCATCAGTGATGGTTTGGGGTGCCATGTCATCTGCTGGTGTCGGTCCACTCTGTTTCCTGAGATCCAGGGTCAACGCAGCCGTCTACCAGCAAGTTTTAGAGCACTTCATGCTTCCTGCTGCTGACCTGCTCTATGGAGATGGAGATTTCAAGTTCCAACAGGACTTGGCGCCTGCACACAGCGTAAAATCTACCCGTGCCTGGTTTACGGACCATGGTATTTCTGTTCTAAATTGGCCCGCCAACTCCCCTGACCTTAGCCCCATAGAAAATCTGTGGGGTATTGTGAAAAGGAAGATGCAGAATGCCAGACCCAAAAACGCAGAAGAGTTGAAGGCCACTATCAGAGCAACCTGGGCTCTCATAACACCTGAGCAGTGCCAGAAACTCATCGACTCCATGCCACGCCGCATTAACGCAGTAATTGAGGCAAAAGGAGCTCCAACCAAGTATTGAGTATTGTACATGCTCATATTTTTCATTTTCATACTTTTCAGTTGGCCAACATTTCTAAAAATCCCTTTTTTGTATTAGCCTTAAGTAATATTCTAATTTTGTGACACACGGAATTTTGGATTTTCATTTGTTGCCACTTCAAATCATCAAAATTAAATGAAATAAACATTTGAATGCATCAGTCTGTGTGCAATGAATAAATATAATGTACAAGTTACACCTTTTGAATGCAATTACTGAAATAAATCAAGTTTTTCAAAATATTCTAATTTACCTGTATATATATATATATATATATATATATATATATATATATATATATATATATATATATATATATATATATATATATATATATATATATATACAATCTATATATATATATATATATATATATATATATATATATATATATATATATATACATATAAACAATTAACATTTATTAACACACACAAATGTATCGTTCTCAGAGACCTGGATGAAGAGGGTTAGTCAGATCCTAGAGTCGTGATGGGTGGATATAGAACCTTCTCCAAATGTCATCTACTTACTTCTGTGATGGGAACATGGCACCAAAGACTAAATCTGGTGTTCAAAAAGCCCAACTGATTGGATGCCTTTGCTCCAAATTTTATGGAGTCTGTTTCTGACATTTTGGTTTGAAACGTGCATGATTGTTGAATACATGTCCACTTTTTGTTGCACAAATAAGGATTAAAATCGAGTGCTGCTAGTGTGGTGGCCTGTCTCCTGCTATCGACTCCATGCTTTTGACACTTTACTGGAAGACATAGCAAGCCTAGTGTGCTATCATGGAGAAGGGAACAGTACAAAAGCATCCATTTTATACAGAAATGAAATGTGGATATACTGCAGCCGCAGGCCATGACTCTACTACCAAAGGGCGTAGCACCAGAATCTAGTCCCACATACGCAAGACTCCTAAAGGAAACCCTCATTCCACCCTAAACCCAACATCGCCACCGCATACAAATCTTGTTTCCATGTACTAAAAAAATAATTATTGCATGGATTTGGTTGAAACAGGCTTTTTTTAAAAACACACGTAAAAACCTTAATTACAGTTTTTGATGTTTTAAAGATGAGATTAACATATCTAGATAACACCTCCTTAAGAGTTTTTTTTTTTTTTACAAAAAGTGCTAACAAATTCAATATAAAGAGGCCAGAAGCTGATTTTAAACAAGCATATAACCTGTCATTATATAGGAATATAATTATGTAAAGTTTTCCTTTACTTCAGAGTGTGAAATACAGATCAGCTAGTACACATAGGATTAGCATCAGTGGATAATACAAATCATAATAATACATCATTATGATTATCATGAGTACATCCCCTGGGAGTTATGTCTCACCCGGTTTAAAAACTAGTGACACCTCGGTTTCTAACTTTATTTAAGGGTCCTTGGACGCACCGCAGATACGTGCAATGAGATGCAAAAGTGAAACATGTATGCTGCCGCAAATAAGATGTATTATATTTCCATATTTCTTCTGTCACCTCATCCTTATTCCAAAATGCCTTTGGCGGTGTGTGAATGCTTTAAGGTGAGCTTTGATGACGTCTGTGTTGAGTGAAGTGTTCGAAGATAGATTTATTCAGGTGGAACGAACCATTTATGACATCTTATTTTGTAACTTACATATTTAAATAGAAGGAAAAATTTTTTTTAACTTTACAATACTCTAGGGACTCCCCTGTGTTTGGGCCCCTGGTACATCCTCACTTACCACATGCTGCAATGTGGTTAGCAACTTTTTCTCAGTACTTCTGTGCATATCAAAAGGGTTTTAATGGTGCAAGTAGGGGCCCTGCAGGAGGCTTGGTATGTGTTCTTTTTTTGGTATTTAAAAAAAAAGAAGAGATTTATTAAGCTCCAGATGTTTCCAGTTATGAAGATGTGCAACTTAGATTTAGGGGGGTGAGCCCTGCACCCCGTCAGCGTGGTGCTGTTTTACTACCTGTCACCCCCCAACCCCCATCAATTCTCATAGGTGGCCTCTTATAAGCTGACACACACTTAAGAGTGATGTAGATCACATTTATAGATGTACAAAACATAGAACATACAAAAGGAATGTGTATAAAAGAAAGCCACATACAGTATGTACAAAGTTATTAGGTGTGCATGTTGTGTATTTACAGCCTCTTCATTTCCTCAATCCAGTTTAGCACATTTTGTGGAAGAAAACAAAAGAGTGCTATGAAAAATCATTCCTGGGCTGGGAGTGGAAATGACCCAAAAAGAGTGCATCTTGTGTGCATCAGCTGTGCTCTCCGCCTATGCACATTTGGCAAGGCACCATGACCCCTGACCTGGCTCCCAGCCTTCTCTTTGGCTGGCACCGTCCTCTTTGTCCTCTTCTCAGATGGCCGGCTGCAGCTTGGTCAGGTTCCTTTGGTGCATGCTGTGGTGGCGCACCAACTCGTCGGAGCGGGCAAACTTCTTCTGACAGTTGGGCCAGCGGCAGGTGAACGGCTTCTCACCTGAGCAGGAAGAGGAGGTGAAACATTCCAAATGAGGATGCAGTTGTTTTTTTTACAAAAATCTGAATGATCTCCATGTTGTGAATCGCCAGGGGAGGAATGCAGTGGAAAGAAATAAAAAGGTATACGCACTTGTTTTACCTGTATGAGTCCGAATGTGAGTCTTAAGGTGGTCTGACCGTGCAAACTTTCGCTGACACGTCTCGCACTCGAAAGGCTTCACTCCTGACAAAAACACATTAATTAATCATAAAGCAAATTTAATGCATTGAGCTGACCACAATATATCCCCCTGTGTGGTTATATTCCTAAACTTATTTTCCTAAAATGTCTACAAAATTAAGTATTTATCCTTTCTATTTATTTCGAATAAAAGTTGTTTATGTATTTATATTTATATATTTTAAATAGCTTTTTAAAAAAAAATATTTAATTTTTTTTTTTTGGGCTTTATTACAACGGATTTACAAAATTATACAATATCTTGTTCGTTAACATTGCTCCTTTTTTCTTTTTTAAGAAATAAACTTAAATAAAATATAAAAATAATGGGAAAACTGTGGGGGGAAAAACACTCCAGTTGCTACATACTCTTATGCATGCATATACATAAAATCATACTCATACTAATTGTACAGCAAATCATATTCAGTATTTCATAATTTAAGAAGAGATTGAGTGCTTACCTATGCTTATCAAATACTGTATATACACATTAACACACACACATATACATACATATACATATATATTGTATGTATATACATATATATATGTATATACATACATATATTAATAAAAATAAAAATAAATATAAATATAAACGCAACACTTTTGTTTTTGCTCCCATTTTTCATGAGTTGAATTCAAAGATCTAAATGTTTTACTATACACACAATATCTATTCCTCTCAAATATTGTTCACAAATCTGTCTAAATCTGTGTTAGTGGGAATTTCTTCTTAGCCAAGATAATCCATTCCACCTCACAAGTGTGGCATATCAAGTATGCTGATTAAACAGCATGATTATTGCACAGATTAAAGTACCAGTAGAGTGGAAAAACAAGTTGCCCCTATATTGATGCTACCATCGCAAATATGTGATTTATGACACAAAAAGACTTCCAAAGTTTGTGAGTAAATCGATATGATCAAAAAAGTGTCATTCTAACAAACATTCCCGAGCCATTTTGAGCGTTAATGAGTAAGCTAGTCACGTGATCCGTGACGTGGCGATAGGAACCCGAGACCCCTTCCCTATTAACAACAATGCTAATCATGCAGACTTTGTGAAAGCCAACGACAATTACTTTGGGAAAAAAATCAAGATCCAGAACCTTATATTTTTTAGCTCGAAACACAAAGTGGATGAGCAATAAGTTTTATAAGCCATCGAGTGCTAAACGAATGCAGCTTTATTGTGACACTAAAGCAACACTGCTAGGTGCTAAACATACAAACTAACCATAATTAACCATAATAAAACAAACACTTTCAGTACAATTTCCACTCTTGCTGAGATGCCAACTGACGGGACGCTCACATAATTCCGTTTAGATGAAGATTCAATCGCAATTCTCAGAAAGAGCTAAAAAAAAGTTGCTGAAACTACGTCTTTTCCGCCATCTCGAGGGATGTGAAAGTCGACCAGCCTATCAGTCCATGGCCACATTTGTCTACTACCAGGTGAGAGATGCATGAATTATAATCTAGAATTTACTTTTAGCAAGTTTGAGAAGAAGGAGAAGCAGCCGCCAGCTCAGTGTGTTAACAATAGCAGTGTAAGCTAGCATTAGCTCACTGCTAAAATAGTCAGTCTGTGTTGGCGCTTATAATAATCACTCATATTTGGTCAATTTTCAGGTCACGACATGTAAATGGAGTATTCTTAGCACTTTCTGGATGTTTTTAGAGGGCATAATGAGTGCAATAGAGGACCCTCAATTGTTAGCTATTTATTTACGATTTCGAATGCATAAAAAAAGCCAAGCATATGTGTTCTTGTCTTACATAAGAATTGTAAATGATAGACTGCACATCTCTGTCCAATATTTGCGTATTTCCAGTATGACCGATCTGATAATATGGTCAGAGTGCAGAAGCGTTTGGTTGATTGATTGAAACTTTTATTAGTAGATTGCACAGTACAGTACATATTCCGTACAATTGACCACTAAATGGTAACACCCGAATAAGTTTTTCAACTTGTTTAAGTCAGGGTCCACGTAAATCAATTCATGGTACAAATATATACTATCATCATAATACAGTCACAATCACACAAGTTAATTATCAGAGTATACTGTTACAACATTGACGTAGAATCTACAGAAATACCTGGAAATATTCGGAGTGGAATATTAAAAATGGCCGATTGAATGTGCAGTATTTTGTGATATTTAGACGGTATTTTCACATACTTTGCGAATTGTAAATACAATTGGATATGGTTTAATGGCTACAGTGAAACACAATTAAGCATATAAAGTCAACTTCATGTTCCACTCTATTGGTACTTTGAAGCATCGCCGGGTCATTTGAAGTATTAAAAAAGACTGGCTGCACTTATACATTCAACTATGCTATTTGAGTAAAGCACGATTGAAGTGTAGTTGCACAACTTAGTGGATCAATTGCGTAACTACAGTTTAAACAATATTTTTCCACAATCAAACACTTAAGAAAAAGAAAAGTGGAGATATTATTTTTGACGCATGTTGAAACACCAAACCTAAAAACTGGCGCCAAGTAAGAAGTTATGTTAACCTGTATGTCTGCGCTGGTGCCGCTTCAGCTGGTCCGAGCGAGAGAATCCCCGACCGCAGTCTGTAAAATCGCACTGGTACGGTTTCTCTCCTGCAACATAAACCATGCACATTGTCAGTATTGTTGGCGTTCAATTGCATTTTTATTCCGTGCATATCTAACATGGTACTTACATGGTACATACTTATGGCAATAAGTAAGTCTAAACATTTCACTGGTACTTCCAATTATAATCACAATTTTTATACTGATCATCCTCTGCTGTCAATCTTGTTGTTTTGTAAACACAGCTACTATAAGCTTCACAAATATTTGGACAATGATAGTTTTTTTATGATTATGCCTTTACAGTATAAAGTGTATTAGTAATAAATCTAAATATTACAAAAAATAAATCATCATGCAATTAAAGTGTTGATTTTCAATTTCAATTTAAAAGGTAACTTTATGAGAGACAAAAAAAAGGTTTATTTTTTTCGCTTTGTAACATAAAAATCGTCTCATTCTAGGTGCTGAGCAATGCAGCGAATGGGAGCAATCAATTCTTCCTCTGAATCACTTTAAAATGCATTAAAAAAACCCGTCAACAATACTTATTTTACGTTCCGTAACCCATATAATAACCGAGCTGTAGCTACATTGTTATTGTAAGAGCGAACATTGAGGAACTCTTTTTGTAGCGTACTAACACGTCGGCATGCTTCGGTATTAGCAGTAAAAGCTAACTACGGCAAGAGATGAGCTAGCTTCTACGTCAGCACGGAACGTGTTTGAGTTTGTAATGCACAACACTGCGATACGACACCAATTTGTATTGACTGAAAATCATGAACAATCATATTACAGTATCTGTAAAGTATTAGCCTACATTTCATTATTTTTGTACACAGCTGAGCTTGCCAGACAGCGTATGTACTGTAATTGTAATAACCCGCATGGCGTGCTGCGTGTATTATGATCGATATTAAAGTGACTCACTCGATGGACAGTTGTTGGTCTGGACCAGCTGGCTGGGGACGTTTGCTGTTGATTTTGTGTAAGCAATCCATTTATGTCAAAATAGCTTGGCTCCAACTTCAATATTTATAGCCTTGTCACTTTCACCTCACTCTATCGGCGTCCATCTGCTCCAGCGTCTCACTCTTCCTCCGTGCTGGCTTCTATAAGCAGCAGTATATTTAGCTTCAAAAAGATGAGGTTGTGAATCCTCATTTGTCCAAAAATAGTCATCTTTGTTGTCTATACCAAGTCTGCTATGATTAGAACACACTCTCGTGTTTGATTCCCAAAGTAGGAACAAATTTAATTTGCCAGAAGTCAGACGTGCACTGCTATGGTAACAGAAATCAATGCGCGGAAGAAATTAGTCCCCGAAATGATTAAAATGATCAAAATACGGTAAATAATGAACATATTACATATTGTTATGAATGATGTTTGAAGTTGTTTTAGAGGGCTTTGAAGGCTACAACGGTGACTCCCATTAGCCACATCTTTCAAACGTTTTTTATCATCTTAAAAATTGTTTAAAAAAAGACGTGTATTCTTGTCTCTCATAATGATTGTAAACGATAGGCAAAATTTCCAAAAAAGTGCAGTCCCCTTTAAGAGCTGTGACAAAACAATGTAATTCACTATTTAGCATTTAGGAATTATAACTACGTGTCCAGGATAGCATACTACACATGCTAAACATATAACTACCAATTTGACACTTGGATGAAAATTATTTGCAGTAAACAAAATGTACATCATTAAATTGCGAGTATTAAACAAGATGATTATACAGTAGCACCTCAGTTTATGAATTTATTGGGTCTGTGACGGTGCTCTCAACTCAAAACACTCTCAAATCAACATCTTCCATTGAAATAAATTTAATTTGTGCTTGCCCCCATAAAACAGCACAATTAAACATGCATTGTGGCTTTTAAAAAGAAAACTAACTTTTAGATTAAAAATATTGTATAAAAACAATCAAATACTATATTGTATAAAAACAATCAAATACTATTAACAACTACAGTAGTTTTATGAAGTAATGTAACAATAACGTACAGTGATTGTCGAGAGGTGGACATCAGCAGCTTTTCAATATTTTCTTGAATAAATGTCCGCCATTTAGGTATTATTTTAACATTCTTGTCTGGCGTTAGACTCATTCTTCCTCAGTATGTTACAGGCCAGCAGTACAAAATGACATAAATTTTTAGCTGGAAGCTAATGCTAGCAAGTAAGACCAGATGTTTCGGGCGGATCTCACGGGGTTCACTGTGACATTTGCTACGCCAACTAATGGCAGGGATGTTTGTAATTTAATGATGTGCATTGCATACAACTTAAAGCAGTGGTTCTCAAACTTTTTTCACCAAGTACCACCTCAGAAACAATTGGCTCTTCAAGTACCACCATAATGACCAACATTAATATACAGTAGGCAAATGTTTTATTTAACAAGTATATTTCATATTTTGGCCACTGTAACATTACACACAGTTTCAACAGTAACACTGTGTTTGAATAAAGGAAAATAAAACACTGTCCTTTAATCGCGTGATGTTTCGGCGTACCACTTGATGGAGCAATTATGTCAGTTGAATCAATGAAAAACAAATGGATATTGTCTACATAATGTACCTTTAGCTGTAAAGTCTTAATGGTAAATATCATATTTTTGTCAAACTTCTTCATTAAAGTTGAAACTCAAGACTTGATGTCATTATTTCAAATTCATTGTGGTTCTGTAAAGATGTAAAGGTATTGTCAAAGTAAAATCATACAAAAACTGTCACTCTGTAAATACTTCTGGACCTTATTGTAACTAAATTTACAACAAGAATGATAGCAAAGAATGTGGTTAAATTTATAGTACAACTCAAACGTTTGGACATATTTACTTACTGTTCTAAATGAGGTGATCTAAAACCTTTGTATCTATCAGTTACCGTATTTTCAGGACTATGAGCCGCTACCTTTTTCCAACACTTTGAAGATTTCGCACTATAAAACAGTGTGGCAAATTTATGGATTCTTCTTCACTAACGGCCATTATGAAGAGTTGTGTTATTGTTTGTGCTATGATGCCATCTTTTGGACAAGTTTGCTCACTGAAGGTGAAAATGTACCTCCTGTTTCGTTCTTCGAACCGGAAGTACAACCATTCTCAGTGTTTCTGCTCGAAATGATTGTAAAATCATCCCTCCAAGAATCATGTTTTATTTTTACAATATTACTAAAACAATTCATACTTACTAAACCACCCTATGTGTGATGTCTGTAGGAGGGTTTTCATGCATATTTGTATGTGCTAACATAATGTACTCAAACTAGCTTCTTTAGCATTAGCGAATATGCAAACACGTTTACAAGTGTCTGTGTTAGTATTATTAACTTACAATAGCATTCTTTTTTAATTGTTTCAGTTTTGTAAATTCACCAAAACGTCACCGTGGAGTTATTAAGTCTGTTTAGATCAGGGGTGCTCACACTTTTTCTGCAGGCGAGCTACTTTTCAATTGATCAAGTCGTGGGGATCTACCTCATTCATATACATAATTTATATTTACTTATTTATGAAATACATGTTTTTGTTAACAAGTTAAAGGTGTTTAATGATAATGCAAGCATGTTTAACACATATAGTTAATATTGTTAATAAATTAAAGGTGTTTAATGATAAAACAAGTATGTTTAATACATATAGTTAATATTGTTAACAAGTTAAAGGTGTTTAATGATAATGCAAGCATGTTTAACACATATAGTTAATATTGTTAACAAGTTAAAGGTGTTTAAAGATAATACAAGCATGTTTAACACATATAGTTAATATTGTTAACAAGTTAAAGGTGTTTAAAGATAATACAAGTATGTTTAACACATATAGATTCCTTTCTTTCATGAAGACACGAATATAAGTTGGTGTATTACCTGATTCTGATGACTTGCATTGATTGCAATCAGACAGTAGTGCTGATAACGTCCACATTTTCGAATGGAGGAGAAAAAAAGTCCTCCTTTCTGTCCAATACCACATGAAAGTGTTTGGTTTTTGGCATCTTATTTGTCCGGCTTCCGTACTCCTTTGTATACACGTTACAAGAAATACATTGTCGGCAAACTCCGTAGCTTGCTAGCGTGTGCACGCCAGCTTTCTGAGACTCTTATTTTGTTAGCGCAACTGTGCAACTGTGCAGTCGATCTTTGGAGTTTTGACGACAGGTACGGCGCCAGAGTCTGTTGAAATAAAGTGTTTCTCGCCTTCCAGTCGGTAATTTTAATGAGCTGGTAGCAGCCAGCGTCATCTCAGAAGACCCTCGGGTGCCGTGAATGTCAATCAAGTGACGAAAGTGACGTCATAGTGAAGATTTATGATCGCTCATTTTTAGGACTATTTTTTTAATGCCTGGCTGGTGATTGACTGACACACCCTCCGCGATCGACCGGTAGCTCGCGATCGACGTAATGAGCACCCCTGGTTTAGATGATTGGAGAGCTGGCTTCTGCAGCTAGTGGGTTCATGACGATGACTTCTGTTTTGTTTGATCAGCTGTTTTACTGCCGTGTTACAGGCACGGTTTGGAAATTATTAAGGTGTGTAAATGAACATTTACAAAATCTTCTGTACCGATATACTGTATATCTGCGGCTTATAGTCCGATGCGGCTAATAAAGATATTTTTTTCTTCTAAAATTTGGCGGGTGCGGCTTAAATACCGGTTTGCTCTACAACCCGTAAAATATGGTACATTTATTACTTTATTTATAAACTCACCCGAGTGTTTGCGTCCGTGCAGCTGAAGATGTGACTGTTTGAAGTACTTCTTGTTGCAGCCAGGATGGGTGCACACAAAAGGACGCTTCTGGGCTTCGGCTTCTGATGACTTCACAACAGAAGGAGCCAGACTAGGAACTCGTCTGACATCCTTTTAGAAGAAGAAGAAGAGTATTTAGTTTGTTTACTTGTGCTGTTTTTTTCTATCTGTCTTTTTTTTGTGTGTGACTGACCTGAAGCCCCCTGAAGACGCCGTGTGTGTGAATGTGGTACTGGGCGCTGAGCAGCATGGGCGGGGGCGCGGCTGTGTGTTCGCTTTCATAGCTGGGTGCATGGCCGCTATACAGCAAAAACACAAATATATGTAGAATTTAAATGAGGAAAAAAAGTGACATCAGCAGAAACAAGATTATGAGATTCTTGAAAGTTATTTTCTGATACATAAAAACAGCAGTAGTTCGTCTGTGGTAACCAACATCAGCCCTTAATGACAGGTGACGACCCACACGGTGAAATATTTCAAGACTGTACAAGTATTTCTTAATATTTTTGATGACTATAATTTACAGCCAGTAAAAATGCAAATTCAAAAGCTTCACATCCACACATTTGAAAAAAAAAAAAGTCAAAAATGTGTATGCATATGGAGAGAAATGTGTATTTTATTGCAACCAAACAAAAAAAAAAAAAGAAAAAAAAAATCAATCAAATTTATTTATATAGCCCTAAATCACGAGTGTCTCAAAGGGCTGCACAAGCCAAAACGACATCCTCGGCTCAGATCCCACATCTTATACAATAATTTCAAACAAAAACTTTGGGTTACAAATCTTTTTTTTTTTTCATTTTTCATTCTCTTTTGATGGAGCCTTTGTACATGTGTGTACATATACACATGTATAGATACACACATATATATATACTGTATATATATATAAAAAATATATATATATATTAAAAGAAAAAAAAAAAAATATATATATATATATATATATATATATATATATTTAAATCATTTCATAATGTTCTAAAAAATATTGTCCTTAATCATATTGGCAACCACAAATATTGAATCAAATAAAATCGTTAATAAAACTAATTGTTACACCCCTAATACATACATACAGTACATAGAAAAATGTATGTATATGCATGTATACTGTATGTATACTGTATATATACACGTATACACACTCACACACACACACACACACACACACGTGGTTTATGTTAGAGCGGTTGTGCCAGCAACTTGAAGGTTTCAAGTTCGATTCCCGCTTACGCAATCCTCTTCTTTGCCGTTGTGTCCTTTAGCTAGACACTTTTTCCCCCTGCTCCCAGTGCCACCCACACTGGTTTAAATGTAGCTTAAGATGTAGATGAAGCTCTATAAAAATATAATACGCTTCACTGATCTTTGGCAGGTTTTTTTTAAACTAGGACGTTAGGTCCTTGAAAACAGCAAAGAACTTCCTGTCATGTCTGTGTGATCATGTTTTGTTTTAGTAATGTTCGGTTTAAATTTTGGACTTTTTGTGCACTTTTGTTTTGTTTTGTCACCATAGCAACCATTAGTTTCACCTGTCACGTCACGCACCTGTTCCACGTTTGGACTCATTGTGCACTCTTGTCACCATAGCAACCATTAGTTTTCACCTGTCACGTCACGCACCTGTTTCACGTTTTGAGTCACGCACCTGCTTTCACTAATCATGTCCATAGTATTTAAGTTCATTCATTTTCTGTTGTTCCTCCTGACGACATCACCACATTTATGCTCCTGCACACTCTCCACACCCTGATGACCCTTGCTACTCTTTTTTTCATGCCGGTTCCATGCCAAGTAAGTTTTTGTTTGTTAAGCCACAGTTAGTGTTTTGTTTAATTGTTCATAGTTTCTGCCAATGTGCAAGTTTTGTGTTTAAAGTCTAGTTTTATTCTCCGCCACTGTGCGCGCTTTTTGTTTATTCCTTTTTTGATAGTTTAAAATAAATCATGTGCCCACCTTCAAGCCTTGACCAGTCCAGTTCATTTGCACCACGGGAGAACAAACCAAGCCAAAGTCCAAGTCCTGACAGATGTCGTCAGCAAAAAAGTTTTCCCGCAGATGACATCACGCCGCCGCCTTGTCATGACGTCACCCCACCCACTGGTGATGACGTCAGAGACCAAGATTTTTTTTTTAATTCTGTTAACTTTGTCTATCAGCCACCACCAAAGGACTTTTTTGCCAGAATCAGACACTTTCAGAACATTTTTTCACAGACCCGCTCACTGGGACAGTCCTTGCCCCCCAAGATTCAAGCCCCGCCCCCGTCACAAAATGTTTCTTTTTTTCCGCCCACACAACACCAGGTGGGGGAAAAAGAAACGACGCCAAGCTCCGGTACCAGCTCCACGACGCCAAGCTCCGGTACCAGCTCAACAAGTCCAAGACCAAGACCCTCCACGCCAAGCCCAAGACCAAGACCCTCCACGCCAAGACCCTCCACGCCAAGTGCCGCCAGTCGCAGCTCCACGACGCCAAGTGCCGCCAGTCGCAGCTCCACGACGCCAAGTGCCGCCAGTCGCAGCTCCACGACGCCAAGTGCCGCCAGTCGCAGCTCCACGACGCCAAGTGCCGCCAGTCGCAGCTCCACGACGCCAAGTGCCGCCAGTCGCAGCTCCACGACGCCAAGTGCCGCCAGTCGCAGCTCCACGACGCCAAGTGCCGCCAGTCGCAGCTTCACGACGCCAAGTGCCGCCAGTTGCAGCTTCACGACGCCAAGTGCCGCCAGTCGCAGCTTCACGACGCCAAGACCCGCCATGCCAAGACCAAGACCAAGACCCGCCATGCCAAGACCAAGACCAAGACCCGCCATGCCAAGACCAAGACCAAGACCCGCCATGCCAAGACCTAGACCAAGACCCGCCATGCCAAGACCAAGACCCGCCATGCCAAGACCTAGACCTAGACCAAGACCCGCCATGCCAAGACCAAGACCCGCCATGCCAAGACCAAGACCCGCCATGCCAAGACCTAGACCAAGACCCGCCATGCCAAGACCAAGACCCACGCCAAGACCAAGACCTATACCAAGACCCACGCCGAGCTTCGCCGCCTGACGCGCCACGCCGAGCTTCGCCGCCTGACGCGCCACGCCGAGCTTCGCCGCCGGACTCACCACGCCAAGCCACGCCTGCCACGATGACGACGCGCCTGCCTCCTCGTCGGCCACGGATATGGCCGCTACCTGGTCGCCCGCCACGCCAAGTGCGCCCACCTCCCAGTCGGCCACGAATGTGGCCATTCCCTGGGCGCCCGCCTCGCCTGCTGCAGCGGCGTTCCACTTGCCGCCGCCACCGAACTCTGCCCCGGTGGATACGGGGACACGTGGCCTGGCGACCCACCGCCATGTTCCCCTCCCGCCCTCCCATGACTCTTGTTGATATTTTCTGGTTTTTGACATCTGGGATCTGTCCGTAAGGGGGGGATTCTGTCATGTCTGTGTGATCATGTTTTGTTTTAGTAATGTTCGGTTTAAATTTTGGACTTTTTGTGCACTTTTGTTTTGTTTTGTCACCATAGCAACCATTAGTTTCACCTGTCACGTCACGCACCTGTTCCACGTTTGGACTCATTGTGCACTCTTGTCACCATAGCAACCATTAGTTTTCACCTGTCACGTCACGCACCTGTTTCACGTTTTGAGTCACGCACCTGCTTTCACTAATCATGTCCATAGTATTTAAGTTCATTCATTTTCTGTTGTTCCTCCTGACGACATCACCACATTTATGCTCCTGCACACTCTCCACACCCTGATGACCCTTGCTACTCTTTTTTTCATGCCGGTTCCATGCCAAGTAAGTTTTTGTTTGTTAAGCCACAGTTAGTGTTTTGTTTAATTGTTCATAGTTTCTGCCAATGTGCAAGTTTTGTGTTTAAAGTCTAGTTTTATTCTCCGCCACTGTGCGCGCTTTTTGTTTATTCCTTTTTTGATAGTTTAAAATAAATCATGTACCCACCTTCAAGCCTTGACCAGTCCAGTTCATTTGCACCACGGGAGAACAAACCAAGCCAAAGTCCAAGTCCTGACACTTCCATCACAAACAGGCACGCCATAAGTAAATTTAGGGCCATCACAAGTTAAAAAAAAGTTAAAAAAGATATATTCATACTTTTTTTGTAATATTTTGCAATACAGGAAGGTAACAATTCACCTTCCAGGTGATATGTGAATCATGTTCCATAAAACATAGCGACTACGTTATGCGTTTTTAAATTAGAATTTAAGATTTGAGCAACAAGCTCCCATTAACACACGCACACACACACTGAGTGCAAAGAGTAGCAGTTTATCCTAGTAGTACAAAGTTAGCGGTCAATATTCGTTTCCCAAATGGTTGGTGACTATATGCTGAAAATATAAACAAACAAATAAATACATTAATTTAAAAACTCACAAAACACAGGAGTGTACAAAGTGCAGCCTGTGTTGCCAATAAAATGTATTAATAAAATAAGCAGCAACTATTGAAAAATAGAGCAAAAGAAGAAACAAGATATTGCCATACTAAAAACTAATATTAACATCTCATATATTTACATATTTGTCTTTAAATATACATATTCTAAAACAATACATGCGTCATAGCCAATTATGCAAATTATATGCTGACATTATATTGACACCCCCTACCACACCCTCACCCCCACAAATCGATTGCCAAACATTAAAAAGACAGGAAAAAACACAACCTTATGACCTTATTTAACTCAATGCCTGTGTAAAAAACACAAGTAGCACTTATTAGTATGATGCAATGCACTGCAACTGTATTAATAAGCATATTTGATTCATGCCACTCTCAAAATCACAACTGAGCAGCCCTCATTAAAATGTGCAGGTGTTCCAAAAATGTATATCACAAACATGGCTGACCTCACGGTGACCTATAAGTGAGACCTTGAAGAAGTGAGGAGCAGTCGTTATTTTTCAAAGACAAGCACAAGCTTGCACACTGAAACATTCAAACATTATTATCCTTATCTCAACTGTCTCATTTCCCTCGGCAGAAGGCCAGCAGCCATCTGGCTTCCTCTACTTCTTTTTTCCCATCTTTAAAACAGCAACACATTATTTTGTTTTTTTACCTCTTCATGGAAGATGCAAGCGAGTTCATCTGGTTCCATGTGACACACTCCAGCTGAGACGCCATTTGGTACAGGTTGTCACTAGACCACAAGCAGCACAGAAGTCACCAACACTGGAGTGTGTTATTCAAGTAAACACTTGCAGAAAACATGGCTGGAAAGTTGCTCAAAACTTTGAAGATGTGTGAAGTTTGTGTGCTTTTGCTTTGGCTTTTTGGAATGTTACGTCGAAATGCTGGAACAGCATCACGTAAGATGTCAGCACATTAAACCCACTGTAAACATCTCACAGTTAAATACTGCAATCAAAATTGACTTTAACATAACAACAAATGACTGTAAAAAATGATGATACATATATATATATTTTTTTTTTAACTTTTTTTTTAAACTTTTTTTTTATTTCGATCACAACAACCAAAAACACTCTCCATCCCCATCCATTAAATTTTAACAAGGTGAATATAAAACAGAAAATAACATGGCGTGTGTCCGAAAAGGAGCAGGAAAAAGCAAAAGCTTATAATGTCGTGCCCCATCACTCAGATATAATAATCTGATTCTTTATCAACAACAGAATACATGATAACCCTATTGAACAACATTAATTTAGTATACATTATAATATATATTATATTATAGTATATTTATCATATAACTACAGAATACACATAATTACATCCATGAATACTCAAATTAAAATAAAATTTAAAAAAGTAATTTGTATGAAAAAAATATACTCTTACAATATTCAATGTTAACTCCTCTTTATTTGTTTGTATGTATTTTTAAAGTCAGTGATGTTATTGCTTTGTTTGATTATCTTATGTGATTGGTTACAAGGAGTTGCCCCACAAACTGGTGTGCACATACTTTAAAGAGTTGAGTTAACACATAGTTGTCTTAGATTCAATTTACCACTCTGCCTTTGAGTGTTTTTTTTAAATATTTGGCGCCAGTAGTTTATTTCTTGCTTTATAAATTACTTGTGCAGTTTTGAATTTCACCAGATTCATAAATGTTATTATTTGTGATGTTATAAAGAGTACATTTGTGGGTTCCTGATAGCCAACGTATATTTCACAGTAATTACCTGTTGTTGCACAGTAAAATAATGTAATCATAGTCCTCTGTAATATCACAACAAATTACTGTAAATTGAAACTGATTTGTCTCTTAAGAGGTTCCGTAGACTACGTGGCACATCCTTGTACAGTTAGTGGCTGTATCTGGTGAAACGAGAGTGTATTTTACAATACAATTACAATTGTGAAGTTACAGCATATATTGTAATTAACCGTAAGATCACAGCTCTGCAGTAACATTAAAACATCAAAACACATGTTTTAGTGCAAAATTAACTCTGTGCTGTTTGCTTTTTTCGGCTGTTGAGTCCCAGCATCAACACAAGAAGTTGTTGTCGAAGTTATCCTATCTTGTTATTTTAAGAACAGCAGTTACTTTATTTTTACACTCGTATGACAATTATTCATAGAACAGGAACCCCCTCTGCATTGCAACATGGGTGTCCAAACTGCGGCCAAGGGACCATGTTTTTGTCCGCAGCTAGTTTTTTTATCGGTCCTCGACATGTTATAAATGATAAATGGGTTATACTTGTATAGCGCTTTTCTACCTTCAAGGTACTCAAAGCGCTTTGACAGTATTTCCACATTCACCCATTCACACACACATTCACACACTGATGGCGGTAGCTGCCATGCAAGGCGCTAACCAGCAGCCATCAGGAGCAAGGGGTGAAGTGTCTTGCCCAAGGACACAACGGACGTGACTAGGATGGTAGAAGGTGGGGATTGAACCCCAGTAACCAGCAACCCTCCGATTGCTGGCACGGCCACTCTACCAACTTGTTCTGAAAAATAAATGAATTAATTATTCATGAGGTATATGAACAGGCTATGTGCTTCTTGTGGTCCTAAACAAGATTGTCTTCATGGCCTTACTTCTGTTTTTAGTATTACTTGTGTAACACCCTACTGTAGCCTAGTGAGTATTGTAATAAAGTCATCCATCACCGCAGCGCTTGTAAAGGTGACTATTTGGGTGTTATTTCTTAATGTTGCAAAACATAGTTAGAAAGTCGTAAACAGTTGTTTTATGCTCTAGCTATGAACATATTCCATCTCTAATTAATAATTCCAATTTTAAGGAAATTAATTTACCACTGCTAGGCCTGGAACCAATTATAAGCGATAAGCAAAGGTTTACTTTATTAATCTTGGGGACGAGTAGTAGATTAGAAGTTTAAATAAAAAGGTAAAATAATAGGTTGATATGTCCAAGGGGAAATCAAAGTGTTTGATATTCCTACAGCATTGAAGCCAATTCAAAACTGCTACACCACTTTGGTGTTAATTGAAAAAGTAAACAAAACACAATACATTGGGAAAAACTATGAAAAATTAAATGTTCTATAGACAATATATTTTGGGGGAAACAGTTCAGCTAGAATGTAACCTTAAATAGTATGGTCGTTCTAGAAATATGGCCATAAATATGTCACGATGACGGCTTTCGATGGTATGCTAAATTAGCAATTATTACATTGGGCTTTTGAATGGATGCGGCTGCGGTGATGCAAAACTTACAATTTAACTTGCAGGTTGATCTTGTTTCCCGTCTCTTCTGTCCACCATTTTATTCCCCAACCTGTTTCTTCTTCCTCGTTATTTTTTACTTCCAGAAATGTGTTTTTATATTTGCAAATCATTTTTTTACTTGCAGAAAATTGTTTATTTACTTGCGAATCGTTGGGCAGGAGTAAATACATTTTTGTGTTTGTGGAGTTTTGGCACTAATTTCACTCCATAAAAGAGAAGATTGAGTCTGTTTGGTTAAAAAAAACACACGGTAATTAACAGTCGTGGCTGGAGGCAACCTCCTCATGTATTTTTACATGTATGTATATTTGCCTGTACTGTTAAAACATGTTACATGCTTGACCCTGTAACATTCCATATTTTTTAGGGGACAATAATTGTTCCAAATACAAGTAGCCATTTTTAATGCCCTAACAAGTGAGAAGGCATCTTTAGGAAACAAGTGTGTTTAATCTGTGTTTAAATATATATATAAAAAAAGAAATATATATATATATATATATATATATATATATATATATATATATATATATATATATATATATATATATATATATATATATATATATATATATATATATACATACAAAGATCCTGTACATAAGGAGAATGAGTTACACGTTTTTGAAGCTCTGCTAAACAGATCCAGCTTTAGTGAAACACTAAGCATCATGTAGTGAAGTGAAGTGAAGTGAATTACATTTTATATAGCGCTTTTTCTCAAGTGACTCAAAGCGCTTTATATTGTGAAACCCAATATCTAAGTTACAATTAAACCAGTGTGGGTGGCACTGGGAGCAGGTGGGTAAAGTGTCTTGCCCAAGGACACAACGGCAGTGACTAGGATAGCGGAAGCGGGGATCGAACCTGCAACCCTCAAGTTGCTGGCACAGCCGCTCTACCAACCGAGCTATACCGCCCCACACATGTAGCAGTATTGCTAAGAGCTAAACAAGAAATACAAACTACAAATAATAGAACGATACCTTACTGTACAATGTCTGCTCTTACTTTGATGACGACTGATAAGATTTCCATATCTTCCCGTTTAGATGGAGAATTAATAATGATGCACACAAAGGGTTAACAAGGAAAAGTCTCCCTGCAGACACTGTCTCCAACTCCGGGTGTGAATTGAATGTCACAGATGAACAACTTCTAGATTCTAAATCCTACTAATATCCAGATGAGAGGCATGATTTATAATCTAGAATAACTTTGACGAGCCGAGACGCGATGATGGAGGAGCAGCTGAACATCGCGGCCAGCTCACCGTTACTTAGCTTAGCTGTGTGTTATCAATCTGCCGCAAAAAAATTGTTCATCTGTGTTAGCGTTTATATTAACAACATTGCTAATATTTGGTTGATATTCAGGTCATGATTTGTGAGTAGAGTATTGTTGGCGGGTTTTAGATGGTTATTTAGAGGGTTTTGTGGGTGGAATAGAGAGCCTACATTGACGGACTATTAATATATTTATTTATTTACGACTTGGAATGCATTAAAATATATATATACTATATATGGTAATGTTTTATTTAGGGATTGTGAATGATAAACAGCACATCTCTCTCTATATTTTACGTATTTTCAGTATGACTGATCTTATACTACGGTATTAATATGGTCAGAGTGCAGAAGCGTGACTCCGGTGACGTCAATCTACGGAAATTACCGAAGACGTTCGGAGCGGAATATTCAAAATGACTGACTAAATTTGTGTCATTTTGCGATGTTAAGACGGTATTTTCACATACTTTGCGAATTGTAAATACAATTGGATACGGTTTACTGGATACAATGAAACACAATTAAGCATATAATGTCAACTTGTTTTTCCAACCTACTGGTACTTTAAATAGATACATGCTGACAATATTTATGATATTAAAAGTTCTCCATGTTCCTACACTCCCTTAATGAAAGGGGGATTCCAAATGGTTTGCTTATTAACACATCCTGTACGCCCACTGCACTCCTCACTGCCTTCATTAAAAAACATGGGCTGCGAGCCATTCTATACCTTGGTGCACACACACACACACACACGCACACACACACACACACACACACACACACACACACACACACACACACACACACACACACGGAGATGTGATTGTGCTTGTCTGCGGGGGTGGAGTGTGACTCGGTGCCTTGTACACCACGAACCACCGCATGACATCATTCTGTCCTCGGTATCATTAAAAGACCAGAAGATTTCAGGGGGGTTTCATTCCTTGGGAAGTCCTTGACAAAAGCAGCAGGATCAGTTCAGAGCTATAGTTGACTGCAGAAAGGCTCACTGGTATCTGACACACATGTATACGTGTGTGTGTGTGTGTGTGTGTGTGTGTGTGTGTGTGTGTGTGTGTGTGTGTGTGTGTGTGTGTGTGTGTGTGTGTGTGTGTGTGTGTGTGTGTGTGTGTGTGTGTGTGTGTTTTCCTGCTCGTGCCATAAGCTGTAAGAACAAACAGCAAAGTCTGCTCTGCTGCTTATCATCGGCTGTTCCAGTATTTGGGTAGTACATGTTCTTTTTTTCCCCAAAAACATCCCAAGTCGGCATTCAAAGAATTTCAACCCAATTTAACCGAAGAAATGTTTTCTATCAAAATGAAAACAGGTTAGGAACACACTAAGCTATTTAAAAAGTGCATTATCTGCCTTAACTTACACTAACAGTAGATCACTTTAATGTTAGTTTTGGCTTCCTGAGCACCAGTGGGCAGCACTCAACCTCAGAAAACAAAACTAGGATTCATTCAAACAGGGAGCTCACTAATGTACAGTTATCATGAAAAGTCAAGTACCTGTTGTAGTTTCTCAGAAGCAGGGCTTGGTTGCTCGGACATGATTCCGCAGAATTGTGGCACCCAAACACAGTGGAAGGAGGAGGGTATTGCTGCTCAACTGTAAGTAAACAACAACAAAATGCTCAGTTTTTGGCTTATGATTGGTGAACAACTGCTATCATAAATAACAAGAATGTGCATCATAAATACACATTAGTTGTCTGCTTTACTAAGTATATTATATGAGCACTTTGATACTTCTTTTGGATATTCTAAAGCCTTTTGAAATGTTTGGAGTATGTCTGTGGTACATTGTTGGTATATTTGTTCAAGAAAAACATTATTAAAGAGACAAGATTGTCAGACTAAAAGGTCTATTTTTCTATTTTATTTTTTGTAAAGATAAAGGTCATAATACTGCAAGCTGTAACTTTACAAAAATAAAGTTGTATTTTTTGAGAAAAAGATAATAATGTTAGGAAACAAAACAGTCATTTTACAAGAATACATTTTATCTATTAATTTATTTTAAATGTCGAAAAAAGCCACAATTTTACACATATATACACACATACATATATATATATATACATATATACAGCGTATATATGCACACACACAATATCATGGTGACATTTATATATATATATATATATATATATATATATATATATATATATGTTTAAAAAAAAAAAAAAAAAAAAAAATCTCCTGACGATTGAGGGTACCCCCCTCATGAAACAGGCCTGTAGAGATGAAATAGTCTTGTGATTTTTTTTCCCCACACATACATATATATATATATATATATATATATATATATGCGTGTGTGTGTGTGTGCATATGTATATATATATATATATATATATATATATATATATATATATATATAAAAATGCCCCGTGATATTGTGTGTGTGCATATGTATATATATATATATATATATATATATATATATATATACATACATACATACATATATATATATATATATATATATATATATATATATATATATATATATATATATATATATATATATATATATATATATATATATATATATATATATATATATATATATATATATGTATGTGTGTATATATGTGTAAAATATATATATATATATATATGTGTGTGTGTATATATATAAATATATATATATATATGTGTATGTGTGTATATATATATATATACATACACACACACACACACATTAGGAAAATGCCACCATAATATTACAAAAAAAGCCATAATGTCACAAGCCTAAGTATTTTTATGTTTTAATCTTTTTTAGAAAAAATGCCATAATTTTACAAGACTAACATTTTTGGTTGGTTTGTTTTTTAGAAAAAAGTTATATTAATACAAAAGTAAAGCCATACTTTTAGAAAAATCAAGGTTTTTAGTATTTTTTTAGTTTTTGTTGTTTTAAAAAAAGGTCATTTTAAAAAGGGAAAAGCCATAATTTTACATGTATAGAGTTGTATTTTTTATGAGACAAAGATCATAGTACAGTATTATGAAAATTAAAAAAGTAATACAAAAATAAAAATTTACTTTTTATATAAAATAATAACTTTTTTGACAGGTCTAGTTTAAAACATGTTTTAATAATAAGACATGATTGTTATATGTATAGCTGTGGTACATTTTTGGTCTATTCGTCCAAGAATAACATCGTCAGAGACAAAAAGGTCAGAATAAAAAAGTGTATTTTTTTTCTAAAAGATCATAATATTACTAGACTAAAGCTGTGATTTTACATAATGTTACGAAATAAAATATTTTTATTAGTAACTTTACATTTTTCATTTTATAAGAATATCTTTTTTTTTTTTTTTCAGAAAACGGTTCAAATGCTATAAAACGTCATATTATTAGGAAAATATCATATATATATATATATATATATGTATATATACATATATATATATATATATAAACACATATATACACACACACACACATATACATATATACATATATATATATATATATATATATATATACATATATATATATATATATACACAGACATATATATACATATATATATACACAAATATATATACATACATACATACATACATACATACATACATACATACATACATACATACATACATACATACATATATATATATATATATATATATATATATATATATATATATATATATATATATATATATACATACCAGTGACGTGCAGTCAGGGGAGGCAGGCGAGGCGGGGCCTCACGTGCCATCATGGAAAGAAAAAAAATGTAAAAAGAAAAAAAATTAATTAAATTGTTATATGTATCCACTGATTATACTATAAAGTTATTTTCCATTTAACTTCACCAGTTTTAGATTATTTTTATTCAAAATCGCTGAATTTTCACATTTGCCGTTCAAATACTGAGAAGAGACTTGCGGTGATCAGCAGCCAGTTGAGCCTTACCATGGATTGCGCAATGACTCGGCTAACTGCTGACCTGCTGTGCAGTGAGACTGTATTGCTATATGAATTATATTATAAATTTCCATAGTTTAGTTAGCTGAGGTATATAATGTACAGTGTATTTTGTCAACAACTCTATGTGTGTAACATATTTCTTGTGCTGACCAATCATAAAACGGCTGCAAAGACGCACTGTGTGAGGCTCGCAGTAATCCCGCCTCATGGTGGTAGAGGGCGCTAGTGATCCCAGAGATCATTCTTGCGACTACTCGGCTACAGAAGAAGTGACAACAAGCAGCAACAGTTAGCAGCGATCGTTTATTTTTTTCCTCTCGCCTGGACTTTTAACATGGTGGATTACATATCTAAAATAAAACAGTTTTTTAAACTGGACTTTCAATCAAAGCAGGAGGTAATAATTAAAGGAAGATCTCCATCGAGACAGAAAGACTTTTAAAACTGAAGAAGGATAAGGAACACTTCTATAAACAAGTTATCGATGCTTTTGTTCAGAAGGAGCGGCGCATGGACTTCATTTATAAGTAAAGGTAAGACCATAATAACGTTTTTTTAATTAAATGTGCTTTTTTGTGTGCTACAGTTTGTATGTGTAAATTTAAAGTTAAGTTAAAGTACCAATGATTGTCACACACATTAGGTGTGGTGAAATTTGTCCTCTGCATTTGACCCATCCCCTTGATCACCCCCTGGGAGGTGAGGGGAGCAGTGGGCAGCAGCGGCGCCGCGCCCGGGAATTATTTTTGGTGATTTAACCCCCAATTCCAACCCTTGATGCTGAGTGCCGTACAGAGAAGAATGCTGTTATGAGCTTTTAAACATAACCCGTTAACTGCTGCCAATCAAATGGTGAATAAAATACTCTTTAGGGTTCATATGTTTGTAAATCTGACTGTGATGAAGTCAGTGCCTCACCAGCCATGAACCTCACCGCACGTCACTGATACATACACATATATACATACACACATATATATAGTATATATATTGTAAATACTATATATATAGTATATATATTGTAAATACTATATATATATATGTATATATATATATATATATATATATATATATATATATATATATATATATATATATATATATATATATATATATACATGTATATAATATTACAAAAATAAAGCTATAATTTTATAGGAAAAGGTCATGTTAAAGCAAAAGTAAAGCCATAGTTTTGCAAGCTTAAAGTAAACTTTTTTTTTTTGACAGATCTAGTTTTTAACAACAAATATGACATCAATATTATATGTACGACATTATATGTAGAACTGCAACCATTAGTTGATTAAAATAATTAATTAAATGAGAAGAAAGCTTATTTTTGTATTTAGTTGCTTCAATGATTCATTTAATAAGAAAAATGTATGGACAATGTTTCTGCAAGACTGACAGCTGTGCACCTACTGGTGATGCAGCTTTCGCTGTGGGTGATGTAGCCCGTGTGTTTGTGTGTGGCAGAAACAGCAGAGTGCTGAGAGATGGCTCAAAAAAAAAAAAAAAAACCAAGGTGGAAAGAGAGCTAAGGGCCCAAAAAGTTTGAAAACATTGTGGTGAACTTTTTACACTGCCAAACAGAGCTGGCAATATCACTATATCAGGGATATTCAACTAAATTATTTTAGAGGCCACATTTCTAGAAAGGTAAGGACCGGGGGCCGGACTTCTTCCTTCGCTATTATTTTTATTTTGTATATTCCGGTACAGTACAAATTTGTTTTGGTCTATTTTGTCAGGGTTGCAGGAGCGCTCTGCTGTCTATAAGGACCCTCTGCAAAAAAGCTAGTCAAATATCATCAGTATGACAGCACTCTAGTGATTTTAAGAATCTGCTGTAAAAATGTGGATCTGTCACAAATTTTTGGAACTGAACTTGCACACTCCCAAATTATAAAAAAGAGAGGACCTAAAATTGGACCTTGAGGAACACCATTAGTGTAACTAAAGAAGTTGAACAAATGACTACTGACTGTATCTGAAGTAAACAAGCTACAGTTACACTTTAGTTACGTAAATCAAATGATGTTGAATCTCAATGCAAGGATCTGCCAATGTGTTTACAGTGGCTCAAGTTCATTTAGACAACTGGGGCACTGTAGTGTTTTTAGGAATTTTCTGCAAAAATGTTTGTCTCCCAAGTTTTGAACTGAACTCGACTTGTCATTCACAGGCCGGATGTGGCCCCCGAGCCGCTAGCTGAATAACCCTGCTCTATATTGATTAGGACGTGTTAGCATCTCCACTCCTCCAATTGTTGAATATGTTGTCACTCAATTTATCATACTTTATACAAAAGTATGTTTGTTTAATTATTTATTATCTATTAATCGGTTTTAGGTTACACAGTTGTTTTACTTCTTTTTAAAAAGTATATAAATAATATAGAGTGATGCTCCCATAGTAAAAGTGCAATTTCAATCTTATGTGTATTTAAAAGAAGAAAGGATAAAGGTCAGTAGAACAATTTGTGTTTATTTCAACTTTTTTCCCTAAAAGATGCATTGAGGGTATAAAGTGTGTTTTATTCAATTACTCGGTTTATCAAACAAATTAATCATTAGAATACTCGATAACTAACATATTCGTAGCTGTGGCCCTAATTATGGCAGGTCTCTAAAGGCAGACAGCAATTGTTGGTCTCAGTTTATGTTTATGGGGAAATTTTGACATCCACTTGTTCAAATGATTATTGTAATATAATTACTTTGTTCTTGAAATGTTACTTTTTTCGACTGTATTGATTAAAATGTCATTATATGACCATATAATAGTTAGAATTATCAATATTTTGGTTATTTTAGTTTTTTGATTGTAAGAAATCATGGGGTTTTACTGGATGATGTCTAAATAGACGTAAGTTAACACATGTGGTTCCTTGGTGGATAAACTAATAAAGAGTTACAATACCTGTATGATAGTTAAAATGACACAAAACAAGAGCAGAAAAAGCAAACTAGGAAAGATAGGTTGAGTCTATGACCTTGCTGTGAACACACCCATCTTCCAGTAGCTGAGTGAGTTTAGGGAGGTTGTGCCTGGAAGTCGACTCTTACCGATGTTGTGTGGCGGCGACAGTGCATCTTCATGTTTGAAGGACAGGCTGGACAGTTGAGGGGTGTGGTGAGGTGCCGTCTGAGCGTAACTGGGGTTCCCGTCTAAGCTCATTGCACCATAACCTAACAAGAAAAAAAGTTGTAAGTAACTTCTGGTTCCTGGCATCATTACAAAACACTGACATGAATCAAACAACTAAATCATCTTCCTAGTGTTAAATACTTTTATCTCCTCACCTCATTGTTATAATTAGAACATTCTCAGTTATTAATGAAGTATATTACAGTGACTGAAAAGGTACATAGATGAGAATCCTCTCAAAGATGCAAGTTCATACAGAAGTCAGGCCTCAGAGGAACATTGTGAGATTTCTCTGACCCCCAAAAAAGAAGACTCACAATCTCCTACCTAAATCCCAGCAGATTGCAAAGCAATTTATCACTTCATCAAAAACTACTTTACTAGTGGAGTGAACAAGAGCAGAGTGCACACGGTGTGTGGAAGTCACATCAGCGCACACGTCCACGTCTAAACCTCTGACCTCGCAGTAACGAGCCCCCATAGACTGACGGGGGGCTTTGTTTGCAATGAAGGAGATTCATGGAAAGTCTCCATTTCAGATTGGAAATGCAGATGATTGCACCAGTCCACTATAAATTAACCCTCAGGAGACAGAAGCTGACTTTTTTTTAATGATTTCAGTACATTTTTGCTCTATTTTAGCAATATTTTTTGTTGTGTTATTTTACATTATACAAGGTTTTTTTCATGTTGAATTAAAAAAATGCAATGTCCAATTATTTTACAGGCGTATTATACAGTGGCAGTTTTCAACAATATCCCAAAGCCAAACAGGACATAAAAGTCATTTATTTTTCAAAGGTCCTGAAATTATTTGTAATTCTTTTTTTTTTTATCACATTTCTTAATCAACTTAAGCCCAAAACAAAACTATTTTTATTTTATTTTAACCTTTTGATCAAATGTCACAGTTTTCCATTAATTTAAATGTGCATAACATGAGTTTTTATTTACTAATTCAAACCTGTGACATTATCTAATCAAAAGGCCTTCAAAAGGGCAAAAAAAAAAAAAAAAAAAAAAAAAAAACATTAAATGATGGATTATTTTTGTTTGGGACTGAAGTTTGAGACATTGGACCAAAAATACATTTTGAAAAAAATATGGATCAAAATGTTTATACACCGTTCAAAAAATTTGGCTTTGAAAATAATAAAAATGTAATGTCCATAAAGGGTTAGAAAAACATGTACATTATAAGTGTTCATGAAAGAAGCAAGGTAAATATTTTATTAAACACAATTATCCAAATATTTAGTAATACGTTCCAATATGTTCTCCTTTTTGAAACATTAATAGTTTTAATGTAATATTCCGTCATTATTTTATCATCAAGTGCTGTAAATAAATAATTAAGAAAACATACTCAAAATGCTTATATTTTACTTGCACTTTGCTTCAAGAACACCAAAATTACCAGTATGGAATCCCGTTAATGTATTACTATTGCTGTATGTCGACACAATCGGCAATCATGTTGAATATAAAAATGCATTCAAATGATATTGTTTTAATGATACAAATCACAGTAAATCACGTGTGTGCAAATATTTAATTAACCTTAATAAAGACCCCAATATTTTTGAAAATGTTTTACCTAAATGTACTTAAATGTAATTTATTTGCTTCAAACTTGTAAACAGTTTTATCTAAAGTACCGCCACGGTTTTTTTTAAAGTGAAATTTTCCATCGATCATACTAGTTGGATTATTTGTTTATGTGCTTTCAAATAAGGATTTTTTAAATCAGATTAATCACACTTTTGAATTTGGAGCAATCATGATTAATCACAGGTTATTATTATTCGCTTGCATAACTAAAAAGACCCCAATATTTGAACACAATTTCAATTTTACTGTCAAAATGTCATGCAAGAACATTTTTTAAATATTTTAAATGAACGCACTACATTTATTTGATCAAAACTTGGTAATAGTTTTATCTAAAGTACCATCAAGGTTTATTTTTGCCAGCGAGCACACCAGTCAAAGTCTCCTCAGTCATCTTTGCACTGGCGTATGCATTGATCAGATCACTGACCATATGGCAACCTGCTAGCCTTTAAAATAACCATCCACGTTTAAGATAAAGGCAGGATCATTCTGCCTATATACATGAGTAATGCGCTAATGCTTTGTGATTAATCGCGTCACAAAAAATAAGCACACCTGCCCACTTTACTATGATTCAAAAAGTTTATTTACAAAAAATTTACTTTACTAATGTAATATAACACGACTTAAATTTGACTGTTAAGTTAACAGTAAGTTTGTTAGCACTGGTATATAGATGTGACAACCCGATGTACACTACTGCAACCATAATACGCCACATAAGGTTATCACTGAGCATTATTATGATCATAAAGGGCCTAGAGAGATAAATAGAAGCATAATTGAAAAATTGTCGAGATTTCATAACATCATACATGTGTGCTAACAGGACTGTTTGGGAATTCTGTCAAGACGGCTTCCAGAAAAGTGTCATGTCAATTCCTGAGCAGGGGCATGTTGACCCAGTAAAGCACAAAACATCCTGGCCATGCAGACACAACACAGCTGACAAAGACAGTTACAGTACATACTGTATGTAGCAGGGGATAATACATGTTTATCCCTTGGATCGTAGAGAACTATCGGCATGAGAATGTTTACCTTGGTTCCTGGGTGCAGGAGGGCTGTCCACACAGCTGGGGAGGTAGGTCCCACTGGGGAAAACCCTAGCCTGGCCTGTTGCTGGCTCTCCAAAGGCCCCGACTCGACATGGGCTTGAGCCTGTAAACTGGCCCGAGAAGTGCACCGTGAAGGCCCCGAGTCCACAGTGGGGGTCCTCAATAGTGTCCGCAGCACACCAGTTGGGTTCCTGTTTGATGAGGGAGTGGTGGGAAGACATGGAATTGTAAGGAGAGCTGGGATGGAGGTCCAAGAGTTGGGTCCACTGGCCGCAGCCCCCTGCAGATCCACCTAAGGAGGGCACGGGTGGTCCTGAAGTCAGGAGAGTCAGCTCTCGGACATCGGAGCCCGGCATCGACATGGCTCCACACGGCTCGGTCAGCATTGGTCTGAGAAAGAGTCCAAGAAGAAGGATGGAATTCCAGTGAGGGACACCTCTAGGAGACGACAAAGTCAGGCACACAAAAAGAAGCCGCTGCACACTAACTACCAAAACATAGTTCCTGCAAAGTCATGAAACATAGCAGTAGTGTGGGGATGTGCAGCAAGTGGGAGAGTGGGTGTGGTACCACAGCCTTCTTTCTACGTCTCTCTGACAACGTCTGGCTTTCCTTTAGCCCCCCTGAAGGCTCAAATACTACCAATAGTCACAGGCCGGGTGGGGGGGCGGAGCCAGGGAGGCTGACGGTGACCCACACTGACTTCTCAGCAAGCTCTGACTAACCACACACTTGCATTAGTTTGGCCAAGTTCAAGTAGGGCTCACACACACACACACATGCACACACACGTGTACACACAAACACTCTAAGGAATTGTGTCACTGAAGAAAAAAATAAAAATTACCTTGCTTAAATAATTACAAATGATTGTTCTCAGTGCTTACCGTTCATTGGAAACTTGTTGATTATTTAAGTAAAAGTCAACACCATGAAAAGTAATCATAACAAAGTAAAAAGCTCACTTTTCTAATAGTTTCATCTCCATAAGTCTAATGTGGCATAGTGAGCCTCCCTTCAGAGAATATAATACTGGACATTTGGTGACTCCCCTACTCCACAAAAAAAAAAAAAAGATTATCTGCAGTATATTTTGTGTCGTGCTGCTCACTCTGGACCAAGGCTATTCAACTGGTGGTCTGGGGGCAAATCCATTTGGGAATGACATCATACCGGCCCCTCCAGTAAACTTGGTAGAAACATTTTTGCAGCAAATCCTTGCAAACACTAGAGCACTCCTGTTGTACAGAGGAACTTGGACCACACATTTGCAGATCCTTGCATTGACATTTTAACCTTGCTGGCAAACATAGAACACTGGGGTCCAAACCTGTGATATACATAACTGAGACGTTCATCAAGGCACCCCTTTCAGTCCTCTCTTATTGGCAACAAAAAATTGCAATGTGATTTATGTAACTAAGACGTCGCAATAGCTTGCTTTCTTCAAATGCGGTCAGTCATTTGTTCAACTTCTTTATTTATACTAGTGGTGTTCTTCAAGGTTCCATTTTAGGTCCTCTCTTTTTAATCATTTGGGCTATTCAACTGGCGGCCTGCGATTTCAGTTTAAAAAAACTTGTTAGATTCACATTTTTGCAGAAGATTCTTAAAAACACCAGAGAGCTGTCATAGAGATAAAAGTTGACTTGCTTTTTTGCAGAAGGTCCTTTAAAACAGCAGAGCGCTCCTTGCAACTCCGACAAAATAGATAGACCAAAATCAAATGTCTACTGTAGAGGATGCTGATTCTCCGGAATACAAAAAATAAAAATAATAGTGATGGGAGAAGTCCGGCCCCTCTGGTCCTTAGCTTTCTGGAAATGCGTCCCCCAAGGCAATTTAGTTGAATATCTCTGCCCTAGACTGCATACTCACTCACCATGGAATTCAACAATGTATTCACTTTGGTTTCAAACATAACAAAAGTTAGCCTTGCGGACTTAAAAAAATATTCAGTATTTTTGCCAAGCTGTATCGCCTCTTCTGAAGTCTTCTGACGTGCTTTAATACTATTAACAAAGTTGACCTGACTTGAGTATCAACTTATACAGTAAAGAGTTACTGTATATTCAACTATATTAATTACCAGCATCCTGCTATGATATAGAATTGTTATAAAAATATTTATCATTGTAAAATGTTAACAGTCAAATTATGTAATACATTCAAATCAATGATGTAATTGTGTTTAAATAATTCTCAAACCATTAAGGGGAATTACACACACTTTTCAATCTACGCTTTTACTATCCTAAATCCATTCAAATTCCCCACGTGTATGATGTTTACAAATCCACCAACAATATAATTTTAAGATAGCTGAGAGTGAGTATGTCACCACCTGGAATATTTGTCTCCAATTCCTGTGAATGTCAATGACCCCAAATTCACCATACTGTAAGTGGTGACTAAGTTGGTGAGGTGTTGGGGTATTTGGCAGTGTGACATCACCAAGATACAGAAAAAGGAAAGGAAGGACACCATGAGAAATAAAGCTGACATTCTACTATCTCCCCAATGCGACGTAAGTATCATTATACAGTATTGTCATGATATAATAATTATGCAGAAGGTCATGCATTATATAAGGTTCATATCAGGGGTCTCCAACCTTTTTTTGTGGGAGCTACTTTTACAAAATGAAAGTGGCCAAGACCCTGCTCATTGTAGTAACTTATATTTTCATAGCTTATTTTAACCCAAACAAAGTGAATAAGCTTGTTTTGTCTAACATGAACAATATGTCACTATTCACAACTCACATTTTGTATTAAAACCTACAAAAGTATAATTTTGTTCATCTGCATCTTGCACTTAAGTTTTCATGTGTTTCTCACATTATCAAGTGTAAACATGAATGATATGAAACGATGCTCAATATTACATATTTTACTGACTGACACACTGCAGATCAGACAAACACACTTGTTTACTTTTGTTAAACAAAACAGTCTTACATTCTTCATGAAAATATGAAGTGTTCTGTCTCTTATTGGTATGGGAACCTTATTATACACTCACTTGACTATACACATAGCACATATATGCAGTATGTATAATATAATGGCTGTAATCTACCAAATGAGATAAAGCATCAAAAGACCTTTAACTTGATACCAAACTCAATTTCCTAGCTTTAGTATTAAGTCAAGATAGTTGCAGTAACTTTTGTTAAAAGATATTATGTTGTTGTTCCATATTGTCATTCCATACACACAGACAGGGTTTTATCGCTGTGCAGTGTAGAGATCATAGTACATACTTAAATTGAGATAGCAACATACTATACATTTCACATGTATGTTCCTTTTCATCAGTTACACTGAAATAAGGCCAGTACTGACTTAGTACTTAATTACTAGAATTAGTACACATTGTTCATGTAAAAGAGTCGTTCAAAATGTTAGATGATTCAGCTAGCATAGAGCAGCTGTTTGCTGTACATAATAACGCATCACTTTTCTAGAATCCTCTGCCGAGCTACTCGAAAAGGTGGGACGAGGTACTGGTAGCTTGCGAGCGACGGGTTGGCGACCCATGTTGGACTGATGGAACTTTATTGTCCTTGCACTTAAAAAGTACAACAAAATAAAATGCTCAGTTTAAACCTGTCCAATAACAGACAGAGTTACAAGGTGGACAGAACGGGAGCACTCATTGGTGTCATGTCTGTATTATCATGTTTTGTTTTAAGTCATGTTTTGTTTAGTTTCTGTCTTTTCACTCCCTTGTCTGGTCACCATAGCAACCATTAGTTTTCACCTGTCACGTCACGCACCTGTTTCACGTTTTGACTCACACACACTTGTCACCAATCATGTCACTGTTATTTAAGCATACCTTGTTCATCACTCGTCCTGCCTGCATTGTCGTTATGTCACTCCGGTTCAGGTCTCGTTTTGACAAAGTAAGTTTCCATGTCCATGTCCTAGTTTTTGTTAATTAGCAGCTTTTTATGTTTTAGGCACACTTGCCTTTTTTGGTTGTATTTTTGTGTTTTGTGGTAGTAAGTGTTTTATGAGAAATAAATCACTTCCTACCTTTACGCTGTCGTCCGGAGCCGTTCTTGCGTTGGAAGAACAACCCCGCAGCAAGCTGCGACCCCCACGTGACAGAATGCAGGCAGCATACGTTCTTCCGCAGACCGGCCACGAGGAGGTGATGGAGACGCACTGTCAAAAATGGAAGCCAGCCAGAAAGGCTTTTTCTCGCCAGCATAACGCGTTGTTCCTCCAAAATCTTCATCCGGACAACAAGATTCCACAACCAGCCCATTCTCCCTTCCCGCCGCAGGAGACCCGTGCTGATGACGTCATCCCGCCCACTGGTGATGACGTCAGAAACCAAGATTTTTTTTTTGAGTCTATTTACACCCTCTGTCAGCCGCCCACCAAGGACTTCGTTTAAAAAAATAATCCTTTTGAGAATTTTTTTTCTAAATTTAGATTTTTTCAGACCCAGTCTAAAGTGGGGGTGGTGAATAGATTTTCTGGACAATTTAATGGGGAGGATTCTGCCCCCCTCCATACCTCCCCCCACCCACCCTTAAAGAGAGTTCCAGACCGCAGGGAGCGCGTCTGGTATCCGCTCCTTGAGGGGGGGGCTAGGGCTGGGAACTGCACTGGTGGGGTGACTCAGCTTAACCATGTCAAGCCACAGCCTCCCTCACGGCCGCCACCACCAGTCTTTTACCATGCCAAGCCGCAACCCCCAGCTAGACCACCTCCACCTGCACCAGTAGCTCCACGACGCCAAGCTCCGGTACCAGCTCCACGACGCCAAGCTCCGGTACCAGCTCCACGACGCCAAGCTCCGGTACCAGCTCAACGACGCCAAGCTCCGGTACCAGCTCCACGACGCCAAGCTCCGGTACCAGCTCCACGGCGCCAAGCTCCGGTACCAGCTCCACGACACCAAGCTCCGGTACCAGCTCAACAAGTCCAAGACCAAGACCCTCCACGCCAAGACCAAGACCCGCCATGCCAAGACCAAGACCAAGACCCGCCATACCAAGACCAAGACCCGCCATGCCAAGACCAAGACCAAGACCCGCCATGCCAAGACCAAGACCAAGACTCGCCATGCCAAGACCAAGGCCAAGACCAAGACCCGCCATGCCAAGACCAAGACCAAGACCAAGACCCGCCATGCCAAGACCAAGACCCACACCAAGACCAAGACCAAGACCCACACCAAGACCAAGACCAAGACCCACACCAAGACCAAGACCCACACCAAGACCAAGACACACCATGCCAAGACCAAGACACGCCATGCCAAGACCAAGACCAAGACCAAGACCCGCCATGCCAAGACCAAGACCAAGACCAAGACCCGCCATGCCAAGACCAAGACCAAAACCCGCCATGCCAAGACCTAGACCAAGACCAAGACCCGCCATGCCAAGACCTAGACCAAGACCAAGACCCGCCATGCCAAGACCAAGACCCGCCATGCCAAGACCAAGACCCGCCATGCCAAGACCAAGACCAAAACCCACGCCAAGACCAAGACCTATACCAAGACCCACGCCGAGCTTCGCCGCCTGACGCGCCACGCCAAGCTTCGCCGCCTGACGCGCCACGCCGAGCTTCGCTGCCTGACTCACCACGCCAAGCCACGCCTGCCACAATGACGACGCGCCTGCCTCCTCGTCGGCCACGGATATGGCCGCTACCTGGTCGCCCGCCACGCCAAGTGCGCCCACCTCCCAGTCGGCCACGAATGTGGCCATTCCCTGGGCGCCCGCCTCGCCTGCTGCAGCGGCGTTCCACTCGCCGCCGCCACCTAACTCTGCCCCGGTGGATACGGGGACACGTGGTCTGGCGACCCACCGCCATGTCCCCCTCCCGCCCTCCCATGACTTTTGTTAAGTTTTTTTTCTTGGACATCTGGTATCTGTCCTTAAGGGAGGGGCTCTGTCATGTCTGTATTATCATGTTTTGTTTTAAGTCATGTTTTGTTTAGTTTCTGTCTTTTCACTCCCTTGTCTGGTCACCATAGCAACCATTAGTTTTCACCTGTCACGTCACGCACCTGTTTCACGTTTTGACTCACACACACCTGTCACCAATCATGTCACTGTTATTTAAGCATACCTTGTTCATCACTCGTCCTGCCTGCATTGTCGTTATGTCACTCCGGTTCAGGTCTCGTTTTGACAAAGTAAGTTTCCATGTCCATGTCCTAGTTTTTGTTAATTAGCAGCTTTTTATGTTTTAGGCACACTTGCCTTTTTTGGTTGTATTTTTGTGTTTTGTGGTAGTAAGTGTTTTTTGAGAAATAAATCACTTCCTACCTTTACGCTGTCGTCCGGAGCCGTTCTTGCGTTGGAAGAACAACCCCGCAGCAAGCTGCGACCCCCACGTGACAATTGGGTTGCCAAATTGGCAGCGGCCGGTGAAAAAGGTAGGAAAAATGGTAAACATGGGTGGAAGAGTCAAAAAAAGCAAGTCCCAAACTAAACTCCTGGGGATTGATTGATTGATTGATTGAAACTTTTATTCAATTAATCAATCAATGTTTATTTATATAGCCCTAAATCACAAGTGTCTCAAAGGGCTGCACAAGCCACAACGACATCCTCGGTACAAAGCCCACATAAGGGCAAGGAAAAACTCACCCCAGTGGGACGTCGATGTGAATGACTATGAGAAACCTTGGAGAGGACCGCATATGTGGGTAACCCCCCCCCCCCCCTCTCTAGGGAGACCGAATGCAATGGATGTCGAGTGGGTCTAACATAATATTGTAAGAGTACAGTCCATAGTGGATCCAGCATAACAGTAAGAGTCCAGTCCACAGTGGGGTCAGCAGGAAACCATCCCGAGCGGAGACGGGTCAGCAGCGCAGAGATGTTCCCAACCGATACACAGGCGAGCGGTCCACTCCGGGTCCCGACCCCGGAGAGCCAGCACCCCATCCATGGCCACCGGACCTGAGTGTCTCCCCCTCCACAAGGGATAGGGGGGAGCAGAGGAGAAAAGAAAAGAAACGGCAGATCAACTGGTCTAAAAAAAGGGGGCTATTCAAAGGCTAGAGTATACAAATGAGTTTTAAGATGGGACTTAAATGTTTCTACTGAGGTAGCATATCTAACTGTTACCGGGAGGGCATTCTATAGTACTGGAGCCCGAATAGAAAACGCTCTATAGCCCGCAGACTTTTTTTGGGCTCTGGGAATCACTAATAAGCCAGAGTTCTTTGAACGCAGATTTCTTGCCGGGACATATGGTACAATACAATCAGCAAGATAGGATGGAGCTAGACCGTGTAGTATTTTATACGTAAGTAGTAAAACCTTAAAGTCGCATCTTAAGTGCACAGGAAGCCAGTGCAGGTGAGCCAGTATAGGCGTAATATGATCAAACTTTCTTGTTCTTGTCAAAAGTCTAGCAGCCGCATTTTGTACCAATTGTAATCTTTTAATGCTAGACATAGGGAGACCCGAAAATAATACGTTACAGTAATCGAGACGAGACGTAACGAACGCATGAATAATGATCTCAGCGTCGCTAGTAGACAAAATGGAACGAATTTTAGCGCTATTACGGAGATGAAAGAAGGCCGTTTTAGTAACACTCTTAATGTGTGATTCAAACGAGAGAGTTGGGTCGAAGATAATACCCAGATTCTTTGCCGAGTCGCTTTGTGTAATTATTTGGTTGTCAAATGTTAAGGTGGTATTATGAAATAAATGTCGGTGTTTAGCAGGACCGATAATCAGCATTTCCTTTTTTTTAGTGTTGAGTTGCAAGAAGTTAGCGGACATCCATTGTTTAATTTCATTAAAACACGCCTCCAGCTGACAACAATCCGGCGAGTTGGTCAGCTTTAGGGGCATGTAGAGTTGGGTGTCATCAGCATAACAATGAAAGCTAACACCGTATTTGCGTATGATGTCCCCTAGCGGCAGCATGTAAATACTACAGACTGCAGGGCCAAGAACCGAACCCTGAGGAACTCCGCACGTTACCTTAACATAGTCCGAGGTCACATTATTATGGGAGACGCACTGCATCCTGTCAGTAAGATAAGAGTTAAAGAGTTATTAGTAGTTTGCACAGTACAGTACATATTCCGTACAATTGACCACTAAATGGTAACACCCGAATACGTTTTTCAACTTGTTTAAGTTGGGGTCCACGTAAATCAATTCATGGTAGCGGGGGGGGGGCTTAATTTGAAACCAGGAAAAAACATCAAATAAAGCACATATACATACACATTACGACATACAACTCGAGACTTTTATTGTGGGGGAGGCAACCTGTTTCCGGCCAGAGGCTGCTGCCACCATGGGCGCTGCTTTGTTTTCCGTCATCCATCCATCCATCCATCCATTTTCTACCGCTTATTCTTTTCCGTCATACTATATGCATATGTATATACATCTACATGCAAATTCCCACTGGCGGTAGAGTAACTCAATGGAAGCTTAACTCGCATTCTAAGTATTCTAAGTATTATCATCCATCCATCCATCCATTTTCTACCGCTTATTCCCTTCGGGGTCGCGGGGGGTGCTGGAGCCTATCTCAGCTACAATCGGGCGGAAGGCGGGGTACACCCTGGACACGTCGCCACCTCTTCCCAGGGCCAACACAGATAGACAACATTCACACTCACATTCACACACTAGGGCCAATTTAGTGTTGCCAATCAACCTATCCCCAGGTGCATGTCTTTGGAGGTGGGAGGAAGCCGTAGTACACGGAGGGAACTCACGCAGTCACGGGGAGAACATGCAAACTCCACACAGAAAGATCCCGAGGCCGGGATTGAACTCACGACTACTCAGGACCTTCGTATTGTGAGGCAGACGCACTAACCCCTCTTCCACCATGCTGCTATTATCATATCGACCAGAATATAAAACGGTATTTTTCCCTAGAAAAAAAAAGTTTAAAAAAGACATGCCATATTGTAGGTCTAGACATTTACTGTATGCATGCAAACCAACAGGTGGCGCAAATGTTGTCACCAAGCGAGTTGGAGCTTTTCTTCTTGTCACTCACACTCACCAGGGATGTATAGACACAGAGATCTGCTGGGAAAAGTGTCTTAAAGGTTGGTGGAAGGTGGCAAACAGAAGGAGTTATGGTGCTAATTTCAAGATAATAGTAATCAATGAGTCAGTCATCAAACAAATGTTGAGCAGTTAAAATGTGTAATCTAAATTGTATTGTACTCTACTAGTTATTTCGCATGATGAACTAATATTATGATGAAAAAATTATTTTGGGATTTTGTCTCAAAATCGAATTTTGAAACTTATATGGCTTGTTTTTTATTTGGGTCAATACAATAATATGGAGTTGGTGCCTCCTTTGAAACTATGACAGCTTCCACTAAAGGTTACGCAATATAGACGATATACAATATAAATTATATAAATTTGTACGATGATAGAGCTGTTAATACTATTTCTGTATCGTGATAATGCATGTTGCTGACACATTCTAGCTGTGTCCTGCAAATTTGTGACAAGCGAACGAAAGTCCCCTCCACAATGCAAAATCGCTTCAAAGTCAGCAATCCTCGCCTCTATGGTGGCAAATAAACTAAGTTTCTTACAAGTATCATTATCACTGGAGGACAAGGAATAGCTAAAAATGCTATACTATACACCGTAGGAGGACATGTTAACCATTAACCGCAAGCTAGACCTCTTGAATGTAAACAAAGGTGGGCAGATCAATACAAATATCGACAGTAACAATGCCAAGTATAGTATCAGTACATGGTCGATACTGCAGTAATTAGAGCAATATACTTTATTTTCACAAAATCTTTTGTCCTTTTTGTTGTTGGTTACAAACTCAAGAAATAAGTCCCACATGAAGGCTTTAAGGTTAAAAACAAAATTATTTTAATCAGAGCCAATAGGAGGAAACAATTTAAATATTTAATTGCTTTGTTACATCGCCATCCTGTGTTTTTTTGTAAGAGACGTACCGGTAAATCTCTTAATCTTTGTTTATATATATATATATATATATATATATATATATATATATATATATATATATATATATATATATATATATATATATATATATATATATATATATATGTATCATTCAATGATCTTCAAATTTTAAGTATCAGTATCAGCATTGGTATAACCAAAACTGCCCCTGTTATTACTTGATATTGGATCGATACCCAAATTTGCAGAATCGTCCTAAACTATCGTAAATTATCTAAACAAAAGAAACATACGTGTTTAGTGTATGTTAACAGAAGTGTAGATATAACCTTCATACAACAGAAAGTAACCAGCTTTTAACAGTAAATTAACAAGTAGATTAATAATAGTTTTGAGAAAATATTACAACCAAAAATGACGCAATACATTACTGCATATATCAGCAAGCAAATTAGGAGCCTTGGTAAACCGGTTTTGAAATTGTTGAATTATAATTTTTATACCAAATAATATATCGTGATATATATTGTCATCGCAGGACGCTGCAATATAAAGTACAGCCGGGTTATTCAACTACATAATAAAGAGGGCCGCAGTTTCAAGAGCCCAAGAGCCCGGACATCAAAATGTGAATGTTTCGTCCGAAAGTGCCTCCGCAGGTTATATTCAGTTGAGCCTTTGTTTACTTACCGTAATTACAAAGTAAACACATTACTTTCACACTGCACTGTCATAAAATTCAACATTCTGCCCTCACTACTTGTTTCCAGCGTGTGCCGGTAGACAGATAGATAACAGCATGAAGAAACAGAAGCTCCAGAAGTTTTGTTGATTAATGATGTTCCTTCTTTTGAGTAATTTTGCTTCCTCAGTTGTATTTCTTTACACTTCTTCCTTTTATTTAGGTCTGTAAGACTGAAAATGTAAACATAAAATGAAAGTGTAACGTCAATTGTGTATTTTACATAATGTCCATTGTGTATTTTACATAAATAAAATAGAAGATTTAGTGTTAATACATTCACACAATCAACTGCATATGTTTACGCATATAGAAATTAAACATCCACAGCAAACATTGCACGTGTGTGGCTCAACACAATTAAACCTAAGGTGTAGCTTTATCACCGTCTACTGGTCAAATCCAGCGCTACGTGTGTTTAACGAGCTTTGATCACTAGAGTTAAACAGCCAAAATACAACACGACCACAAATACAAAAGACATCACAAAGTCAACAATTTCAATACATTAACACTTTGTTGTCCAGTTACTGTTAAAAGTCAGATTTTCGTGATATATTTTGAATTCTTTCAGAGTCGATAGTGCCATCTTCTTCTACTCACCCCACTGTTGCTTCATTGTGACACATATGCTTTGCTCTTGCCCCCTGCAGGGTGTTGAGAGTACTGCATACATAAGCAACCCTATTTTGAAGGGTTTCATGAAGTCTATTTGAGTGATGTTCGGCAGGCCAAATTAAAAGCATTGGCGGGCCACCAGTTGAATAGGCTGAACTACAGTATATCGCAATATTGATTTTAGGCCATCCCTTCCGTCAGTCTTCTGTTAAGATTTTGTACAATATTTTGGAAAGTGTCAAGGGGAATTTACAGTATGTCCATTCTTTTCCGCCAAATTTATACAACCATGCCTTTATGGGCCTTGTTTAGGAGAGAAAGGGGCCTCCCTCAAAGTGTTACTACAAAGCTTGTAAGATGAAGCACAAAAGGGGTCTACTTGCTTAACTACTGATTGATTAATAAATAATAATCACTTTTTATTGTTAATATACAGTAAATGCAATCCAACTACCACTTGTGTGTTTTATGATTCTGGAGAAGATGAGATGCTCTCTGACTTAATCTATTCTGGGAAGTAGTACAGAGGCCAGTCATCTCCCAGAAGAACAGGCAGACACACAGAGGATGTCCACATAGCTGACTTAAACATGGAAGCAGATTAAGTTATTTCTCCCAAAACAATTGGTAAAACTTCCGTGGTCCACCCATGACAAACAAACACAGATTGTAAATAATGTGCTACAAGTACGAAAGGTTGTAGCATAACCTTGCCATAAAATGTGATATAGAGACATAAAAAAAAGGCTTGTAAGCCAAGTCAAACGTTTGGCCGTACCTTCCCCAGCGGAGTCTTTAGCGAGGATTCATCAGAGGTGACGGGTCCGAGAGAAAACAAGCCCTTCAGCCTACGTGACGGATGGCGGTCCCCAAATATGGCCATTCTTCTTCAGATCACTCTGTGGTTAACTCTGGGTTTAAAACAACATGGGAGTGGAGAGGAAGGCAAACGGTCACTACTTGCCGTGACCCTTAACAAGAAACACACAAGAGGCAAACTTTCTCCCCAGCGCCGTGAGGGAATTTGAGAAGGCTTTGTCTCGGCCCAAAAAGCCCCGTGATAAACTACACGGATACGTGACCTGCATGGCGGGGACACGTGAAAAAGACATTACTTGTTTTTCCATTTGAACACAAATCTGTTTTGATGCATCTGCAGACACATGCAGTCTTTCTTTTTTACAAGCAGAAAAACATGACACTGGCATTGGAAAAAAAACAAAAAAAACACGTCATCGCTTTTAAAATAGACACACCTCACGAGCAATTCTGCAGGTGGTATTTTGGTGTTAAGTATGCAGATAAGACACGAAAGAGAGCGTGTTTTCCCTTTTTCCTCTATGGCCTCCGAGAGTGGTTACAATAAAACTAAATGTCTGACATTGCTACTTTTTACGCTTAACACAATGTTTGTGGCAACAGGAGAGATAACAACAGCTCACCACCATCGTCAGTTTTACATCTGCACAGTGGTCATTCCTGCACACGCTGGACTCCAACCAGCAACCATGAAATCCCCACTAACAAGAGAGTTATGTCTAGCAGTGTGCCAACACCGAAGACTTAACTCCCTGGCATGTCAGCTCATTGTCCAGCACAGCTCTTAAGGCATTAGGAAGTGAGGTTTACAACACAGCCACATGTTGGTCTGTATCTATCGATTTCTTCTGTAAATGAGTAATTTATCGAATAGTTTGTCCGATTAATCGAGTAATCGGATAAAACTCACTATATAGGCTCAATGCGTATTTTACAGAAATACGTACACGTACTTTATAGGGAAAAAAATTGTTCTGCTTGCCAGAACCTTATTTTTTTTCTTCTAATAAATGCAATAAATCATCAACATTGAAATTGCATGTTTAACATGTGCGCAATATAAAAACATAAATAAATAAAAACCTATCCGCTCTTTGCCGCCACACAGATCACGGCACCCACACCATCGCTCTCGTGTGTGCTTCATTGCAGCGGCCGTGCGGAAAGCGATGTCCGCGCATTTAAAGTTCCGGGCATTCCATTCGGTCAGGATTGTATACATTTTTATTAGTTACACTCATGAAACGATTAATCAAAGCAACAGAATATAAATTGAAGCTTTTTTCTAATCGACTTAATCGATTAATCATTGTAACCCTCAGGTCATTTATACTGCTGCATTTCCTTGTCCACTGCACCGTCTCGGCTCTACTCACATCAGTTTAAAGGTACTATCAATGCAAAGCAGTTCAGAAACTAGGAACTCCACGCTACATTGAAGGCATCAGTCTCCTGTGCTTTATTCAATAGGGGATTGAGGGCAGCAAAAAAACGAAACAGTGCAGCAAACTGGAAACTGTGGAGTACATTGCCATTATTTAGATTTAGTTTGTTCAAAAAGGGACAATACCGTATTTTCCGCACTATAAGCCGCCCCGGGTTATTAGCCGCACCTTCAATGAATGGCATATTTCAAAACTTTGTTCACCTATAAGCCGCCCCGGGTTATAAGCCGCGCCTACGCTGCGCTAAAGGGAATGTCAAAAAAACAGTCAGATAGGTCAGTCAAACTTTAATAATATATTACAAACCAGCGTTCTAACAACTCTGTTCACCCCCAAAATGTAATGTGCAAATGTGCAATCACAAAAATAGTAACACTCAAATTAGTACAGCGCAATAGCAACATCAATAACTCAATGTTGCTCGAACGTTAATGTCACCCAACACACAAAATAAACATTTAAAGCTCACTTTCTGAAATTATTCCTCATCCATAAATCCCTTGAATTCTTCTTCAGTGTCTGAATTAAAAAGTTGGGCGAATACGGCATCCAAAATGGCCGGCTCCGTCTCGTCGAAGTCATCAGAGTCAATGTCGCTGTTGTTGTCGAGCAGTTCCGTGAATCCTGCCTTCCGGAAAGCTCGGACCACAGTTGAGACCGATATATCCGCCCAGGCATTTACAATCCACTGGCAGATGTTGGCGTATGTCGTCCGGCGCTGTCTCCCTGTCTTAGTGGCGCAGGTCATCTTGTTGCTTCCTCTACCTACGCACCATTGATTCATTTATGTTCAATTCTCTCGCTGCTGCTCTATTTCCGTGTTCTACTGCGTGACTTATTGCCTTGCGTTGTACGCGTGTCTCTTAATAGGAGCCATTTTGTGGTCTTTACAGATGTAAACACACAAATGAAATGAAACGTAATATCCGCGCGCTTCTTCTTCTTCTACGGGGGCGGGTGCTTACCTTGGTGGTTGCTTACAGTAGAAGAAGAAGCGCTTCCTTTTCTATGGGGGCGGGTGCTTACCTTGGCGGTTGCTTACCGTAGAAGAAGAAGCGCTTCCTCTTCTACGGGGAAAAAAGATGGCGGCTGTTTACCGTAGTTGCGAGACCTAAACTTTATGAAAATGAATTTTAATATTAATCCATATATAAAGCGCACCGGGTTATAAGCCGCACTGTCAGCTTTTGAGAAAATTTGTGGTTTTTAGGTGCGGCTAATAGTGCGGAAAATACGGTACATATTAATGAACATTTGACATGTAAACACGTGAGATTATAGCCAATGATTAATTTCCAACTCCAGTCCTTTGACAAATTGATGTTAAAATGAACACTTTCGAAATATAGTACACAGATTCACAATATTCAAATGTATAATTCCAAGATGTATGTGCCAAAGTGCTATTCTATTCCCAAATATTACAATGACTCAAACAAAGAGTGACCAACAATGTTTGGGTTCATCGATATGCCCCTGACTAATTTGGGGATCGAAGCAGAATTTTATTCTGAGGCCAACATGCTCTAATACAAAACATGTTTTCACTTTTTTATTTATGTGAAACAATTTTTACACTTTTTTTAATCAAACTTGAATTTAATTTGATTAATAATTTGTACTAATTCAAGGTCAGGAAATTAGTAAATAGATTTCTTGTGCAAAATAACACATTTAACTTTTCAAAATATACATTAGCAACGTTTTTTGCCATAACTCAATCAGGGTTACACACCAGTACAACTACCGTACAACACCAGCATTAACTCTGCACGCCACAGTTGATAGTGAAAATGTCCAGGGAAATTTGCCATTATATTCTTATCAGTGACAGAGCAGGAAAGAGTGGGGAATAAGTTTGTTGTAAAATCTAACATGAAGTGCCCTGAATTCATAATTTTCATTTTAAAAGCACTTTTTCACTATAAAGCAGATTGCGGGGCCCTACACATAGGATGGGGCTGCCCTGCCGATATGGTATACTATTATTATTATTATTATACAGTAAGCTGGTCAGATATAAGACATTAAAGGAGAACTGCACTTTTTGGAATTTTACCTATCGCTCACAACCCTTTAAAGAGTTTTTTTTTTTTTGCTTTCTAACATATCCAAATCGGCTTGTTCTTGGTGGCTAGCAATGCAGCTAATGGTAGCAATAAATTCTACCTCAGAATCACTTTAAAAATGCATTCAAAAACCGTCAATAATACTTTTACGTTCCGTAACCTGTAGAATAACCAAACTGTAGCGACATTGTTATTATAAGAGTGAACAATGAGGAACTCTTTTTCTAGCGTACTAACACATTGGCGTGCTACGGTATTAGCCGTAGTAGCTAACTTCGGCAAGAGATAAGCTAGCTTCTACGTCAGCTCGAAACGCTTTTGAGTTTCTAATGCACAGCACTGTGATATGACTGATAAACATGAACAATCATATTACAGTATCTGTAAAGTATTAGCCCACATTTCATGGTTTGTTTGTACACAGCTCGCCAGACAGCCGATGCGGTCTGTCATGATACACACATGATGTGCTGCGTGTATAATGATCAATATAAAATGTGACTCACTTGATGGTCTGTTTGGTCCAGCTGGCTAGGGACGTTTTTTCCAGTTAATTATGGGTAAGCACTCCATTTATGTCAAAATAGCTTGGCTTCAAGTTCCACATTTGCAGCTTCGATTCACTTTCATCTCACTCTCTCGGCTTCTGACTGCTCCAACGTCTCACTCTTCCTTTGTACTTGCTTCTAGAAGCAGTAGTTCATCCTCCATAAATTCAGATTGAAAAAGATAAGGTTGTGAATCCTCATTTGTCCAAAAATAGTTGTCATCATTGTTTGTTACGGAATCTGCCATGATTAGAACACACTCGCGTGTTTGTATCCAAAAGGGGTTGTTGCCAGGAGTCAGACGTGCGCCTCTTTGGAAACGGAAATAAATGCGCTGAAGAATTAGTTCCTGCAATGATTAAAATGATCAAAATACGGTAAACATTGAACACGTTACATATTGTTATGATCGTGTCTGTTACTACATTATATATAGACTTGCCGTGTGTATACAAAATGTTGATGGAGGGTTTTGAAATTGTTTTAGAGGGCTTTGAAGGCTGCAACAGTGACTCCCATTAGCCGTGTCTTGTAAGAGTTTTTTTTATCATCTTTAAAGTAAAACAATTACATGTGTTCTTGTCTCTCATAATGATTGTGAACTATAGGCAAAATTAATTTAAAAAAGTGCACTTCCCCTTTAAATTTAGCAGTTCTTTGTTTTGCCAATTAAAAAGTACCGTATTTTCCTGAGTTTAAGCTGCTGTATAAGCCACACCCACTCAATTTTAGAAGAAAAGATTCTTCATACATTCGCCGCACAGGACTTTAAGCCACAGATATACACCGGTGCGTATATTTACATAGAAAGATTTTGTAAATGTTTATTAACAAACCTTAATTGTTTCCAATTCCAAATGATGCCTGTAACACGGCAGTAAAACAGCTGATCAAACAAAATAGAAAAGTCATGGATGTCTTTATTCATACTTTATGAGATGAAAAAGATTTTCTCCTTTTTTAATAGGTTCAACTTGTTTTTCAGGATTCTTCTTCCTCGTACTTTGTAAAAACTTTTAGTTTGAACGGTTTCTTAAAGTGGATCATTTGAGTACATTGATTGATTTCTTTGCTTATTCCATTTCATAATTTAGCTGTTAGCAAAGATTCAAATAAATTAATAGATTAGCCGCACCTTTGTATAAGCCTCTGGATTCAAAGCTTGGGAAAAAGTAGCATCTTATATTCCGGAAATTATGATAGTAGAGTAGTTCAGTGGGATTAATGACACAATAGGCAGATTTATGCTTTGCATTTCTATGATGACCCCAAATATTGTCGACCCCCGCCAAGGCCACAACAATTGAGAAGTCTGATATTTCTTGGTGTGTCCATCAGCTTGTTAGTTTAGTTGGAAGAGTCCACTGACTCAAAGGACTTAAAGGGTGATAAACAAATTCCTTTTTCTGCAGGTTTACCAGATCCTCACCAAAATGTAACAGGTTCTTTCTTGGCCACCCCTCTAAAAGATTCATGAAAATTGTACTTGTTTGTATTATCCTGCTAGTTGTATCTGTTTGAAAAATGATAGTTTTGCACTGTATAAAAGTACAGGAGTGTGTAAAAAAATATAACCGTTGTAAAACTAGAATTTTAGATGCAGATTTTAGTGGCCCTCACAGATGTACAGCTATACAGCGAGTGTATACAGCTGGGAAAGTCTATTATGTGTTTTTAGTAAACAGGATGTTGAGTGTGACTCATCCCTTCATGAAAAGGCATCGGGCAGTTTTTTAATTCTCTTTCCTATCAACAATGTGGGCTCTTCAAAGAGTCACATATCAGAACCATGATAAGAACAATCTGTGGGAGAGTGAGCATATCTTCACACTGTGTGTAAGACACAACACTTGCCCACTGATGCTTAACACACACACACTGTTGCATTGTTTCACCCTCTAATACCACTAAACCCAGTATTCAGTTTGTGTTGTATTACTTTACTGCATTATGTAATTGGAACGTATGGACCCTGGTTGCACAATTCCTACACGTGCATTTCTGGATAATATTTATTTTTTGCATTTAAATTTAAAAACAGCTTGTTTTCTAGTCAGAAATATAGATTTTTTTTTACCAAGTGGCCTATGCTTTAGTGTGTGTCTATATACAAATAAATATAAAGTATACAGTATATATAAAACATGCCTCTTTTTTATTGTTGTAATGTTATTGCACACTGCATTTTCTTTCAGTCCCCTCTTTTTATTTGTGTTACTTTTATTTTTTGTTTTATTATCCTAAAGGGGACCTTTTTTTTTTATCTTATAGCAACTGTTTTTGTGTATTTGGGATCCCCATAAATCCCAAAAGTTTTAAAATCAATCCATGGAGGCATTGCGGAGATATCTATAAAATATTAACCAGCTGTTTGGAATTTGCTCTGACTTGTGACGTTTTCTGACTTGTGACATTTTCTGACCTGTGACGACAGCGAATATCTCCATGTATGGTGGAAATTTACCTGACGAGCTTTGTGCGAGTCTGCCCTTGTAGTCAATAAGCGCTTTATTTTTCTCTATCCTCTTGTTGTGGGGTAGACTGGCTCATACATGCACATACATTATTATGCCACTTCTAATACAAAGTAGCGTATAGTTCAAATTTACATCTGTCTGTAGACTTGATACGAAAGCCCTTAAAACTACAACATGAATGACGTGGGGAAGATGCAGTCAAAGTGGAGGCACGTAAATAAGACCGCCCACAAAACGGCGCATCCTGAAGAGACGGTCAGAAAATGCTTGTAGATGGTCTGTAAAAATTAATCACCATTACATGTTATGTAGACCACAAAGAAGTGTTTTAAATGTAGAAAAAAATCAAAATAGGTCCCCTTTAAAAGCCTCCTGTGGACAGATTAGAACATGTGCTAAAACACTCAAACAATGCATCTGGTTTGTCCAATCTAATTGTTATAGCTACATTAACTAAACAATAAATAAATCATTATGATATCTATCTTATAGATGTAGATTTTTTGGGGATATGCAGTACTCAGGTTTTGCAAATAAATCTACGATCTACATATTAGGTACACACAATAATCTAATGAGTTCAAATACAACAGTTACATATAACAATGATAATGATAATAATAATATTAATAATAATAAAACCAGCACAGGATTGAAACAATTATAAAATTCAAAAAAATTTGAATATTTGGAAATTATTAAATGCAATATATTTTTTTCTGAATAAAAAAGTAGATATTTACTAACTTTTTACTACTATCTTAATATATGACTTTGCCTAATTCAGTTTTTAATGGTTTTAAAGGTAAATATCAGCTACATCTTTTGCATATGTACCTGATAAGTGAGCTACAAAGACAGTTTTAGAACAGTTTAATCCAGTTCTTCTCAAATAGTAGGGCGGGCCGCCCTTGGGGGGGACACACGTGTGATATCGGAAAGATGCTTTTTTTGCCGTACCAGAAAATGATGAAGCGTATTTAGCACTTGGCTTCACTGTAACCACAGTGGGAGACGAGGAAAGAGTGTTGTGTTGTTTCCTTTAATGTTAATAAACGTACAATGTTATGCAGAGGTATGATTGTAACAATTTTATAGACAAATGATTTATATTGACTATTTATAGTCACGGTGGAGAATGGGGAGGTGCAAAATATTTTCTTTATCCAAGGGGGGTGTGCAACAGAAAATAATTGTGAAGCACTGACATGCACCTGGGGATAGGTTAATTGGCAACACTAAATTGGCCATAGTGTGTGAATGTGAGTGTGAATGTTGTCAGTCTATCTGTGTTGGCCCTGTGATGAGGTGACGACTTGTCCAGGGTGTACCCCACCTTCCGCCCGAATGCAGCTGGGATAGGCACCAGCACCCCACCCCCACGACCCCTAAAAAGGCAAGCAGTAGAAGATGGATGGCTGGATGGATGGTTTTATCTATCAAAAACTTAAATAATTGCTGGACTTATGAAACATCATAAAACATTTTTATTTTACTTTTGTGTTTAGTTTAGGGCTGATTTAATGAGGAAAAGTGCAAAAAAGTATATTAGTATATCATTGCAAAAATTAGCTGAATAATCCATGTCTCATCTCAACAGGTGCCTGTGTGTCAGATTCAAGGCCCCGTTATCAGCGCTTTACAGTAAAAACCGCAGCCTCTTCCATAATATCACGCCCTGCAGCAGCTGTGTGGGTTGCAGGGCGTCAGCAGACAACACACAAAAAAAAATTGCACACACATCCAGCAAGTGTTGTCATCCGACTCGAGGCTCATTGTCAGGGCAACAAGCATGAAGATTACTCACACATGATGGAGAAAAAAAAGCACTGTTTCCACCAAATACTTATTCATGCTAAGAAGAGTTGCCAGTTTTGTTCTATTGTTTTTTTAAACAAATTATTTTGTTGTTTCAGTGTTACTCTACATCATCAGTGCTGAAAGCCTGCTTTTTTTTTTAAGTGAAAGGTCATACAGAGCTACATCTAATTAGTATTCTATAATATTTGGTTTTAAGATAGTTTCATTTAAAGTCTAAAATTTGAATATTAGAGGTGCACAAAAAAAATGATTCACATCTCACTCGTGATTTTTATTCATCCAAATTTAAAAATTTTCAAAAATCGATTCAAAGAAAAAGCGCTTTTCTAAGAATTTATTTAAAAAAATAAGTTTTTAGGCCATCTCCATTCAACCAGAAGTAGCTTTTCTAACCTGTAAACAGTTTTGCAAAACTTGTGTTATAATTATTATACCAAATAATACATCGCAGGAACCGGTTTGAATCGAGAATTGTGTTGAATCGAAAATCGTTTCTGAATCGATTGGTCACCCCAGGAATCGGTATCGAATAGCATTGCTAGGTGCCCATAGATTCAATGTTGTTTTAAAACTCATATAAGCCTGTGAGTTTGAGTAATATAAACACTGTTTGATGACATCTACTGCGATGACTAAATCTCTTCTCTTTTGCAGCTGCCATGAGGTTGAAAGAGCACACACATTCCATGTCAGGACGATGAACGACGTCTAAGTTGCCATGATTAATCACTGCGGCACTATGTGTGATATGAAGCCAAGTGATATGGCACAAGAACAACAGTAAATTGTACTAGAGTTCTTACTTCTGTCACACAACTCGAAATGAACGCAAGATGTTAATTATAATTTAACTAATTCTAGTAACTAAGTATCTCATCGTACACTCTTGCTGCTTGATTGATTATGTGGAGGTGGAGGAGATAATTAATCACAAGGACTTGGCGGCTGTTAAGAGCAGACCACAGGAGTTTGTGCACGTGTGCTTATACAGATAGGTGGCAGCTTCGGTACTAGAAGGTCACAGGTTAAAGACTAGCCAGGGATGTAAAATAAGGAAACCCCCGAAACCGATCAGGAGAACAACACTGCAGCTAAAATTTTACCACATTTACTCCAGTTCTGTGTTGTAGTGGAGGCCAGAATGCTAGGGACCCATTGCAGGGATGTAATGATTAAAAACTCACAACAATTAGTACAGTGGTAACTCGACTTAAGACTGTTTTGAGATCAAGCTGTCTCTTAGCTAATTGTCCTGCTTTAAGTTGCAGTCAAAAATTTGAGTTACAAGCTTCCCGGCCATTAGTTGGCGTAGCAAATGTTACAGTGAACCCCGTAGGATTCACCCAAAACATCCTGTCTCATTCTTTAGCTTATTACTATAAATTGACATTATTTTGTTTTTCCAACAAAAACATGACAAAGTGTGTAGCAACTTGGTAAAGTCAATCGAGCGTATCGTCTGCAGCATACTGAAACAGAATGAGTTTAACGCCAGCTAAGGATATAATATCTAAACGGGGGACATGTATACATGAAAATATGGATAAGCCGCTGATGGTGTGTTTGACGGAGAAGCAGCATAACATAATGAAACATGGAAAAAGTGAAGCACTGTAAATACTTTCCGGATGCACTGAAAGTATTACCTTATGGGCACATTCAACAATACTTTGGTAGTAATGATAACTGTCATAATTGTGTTACAATAACTGTGATGTGATCTACATTAATGATTCTCAAACAGTGGTATGCGCACAAGTGATATGCAGGGTCCGTCTATGCTCGTGGTACGCCAAAAAAAAAATCACCTTATTAAAGTACAGTGTTTTATTTTCCTATATTCAAACACAGTGTTGCTGTTCAAACTGCATGTAATTTTACAGTGGCCCAAAATATTACAAAACCTGTGCAAAGTGGATAGCGTATGTTAAGTGAGCAGAATAAGGCGTGCAATCCATTTTGTGTCTCAGTCTTCAAGAATATGCAGAATATATGAGCTGATCATCAAAACGCCCACAATACTTGGAGGATAAAATGCTAATATATTATATAGCACGCGCTATGTGATTTATTAACACTCATCACCTCTTTGGGAGCACTACTTTGCGTTTTAGCATGTTTGAAAGGGACATACAAACTGACACACAAGGCTGTGAGAGAGGAGTGCTCACGCTGCAAATACATATGATGGACAGAGAATCCCCCGTCCTACGTGTACATTTTTAACATATTTGGATGGTTGGAAATAAAAAAATATTAGACACATCGTCTATTTAGCAACATCCTTTTATAATTTTATAGCAGCTATATGACTTAAAGGACTGATGAAAATAATTCAATTGATATGTTTTGGTGTCACTTGGTATTTTTTTATGACATTAATTTTTTCACATAGAATATATACTACTAACATATTTTCAAAGCATTTTTTGCGTCTTGACCAAAGTAGTGCAACCTCCCTCTCTTGCACCTTCAGCGGTTTGAAAAAAAGGAAAAAAGTGGTGTCAATGTAGATGCCCAGCACAACTGCTTATAAAATGCCCATAAAAAGTGTTAGATGCCTCCTGCTTGTTTGAAAACCGCATTTAAATAAAGAGGTCTGCATCACTTTTCAATTGCGCATGCAGTTAGTAAATCACAAGCAACATGCCCACTAATAGTACACGCTATTTCATAGTTTGCACTTGCCGTTTAGCGCAAGGTATTTGGATTGTATTAAATCAAGCCCTAAATGGGTTGCGCTCCTTATTTTGCTCATTTATGAGACGCAATCCTCAAGCTGTATTCTTCTTATGTTTGGTTTCAACATGACAGTTAAGAATAATACATGTTAAAAAGGTGAAATGCATTACGAAAGGTTACGCATCCCAATATCAACTGTGGCTAACTTATTTTTATGCTTGTATGATAGCTAATAATGTAAGTCAAACAATTCTAAATTAAATCTAGTAATTCTGACAGTCTAGCACAGGGGTCGGCAACCCGCGGCTCCGGAGCCGCATGCGGCTCTTTGATCACTCTGATGCAGCTCAGCTGCATACTTACCGACCCCCCCCCCCGATTTTTCCGGGAGGTTCCTGGATTTAAGTGCCTGTCCCGGAAATCTCCCGGGGCAAACATTCACAGATTTTCACCCGGACAACAATATTGAGGGAGTGCCGTAATGGCACTGCCGTTAACGTCCTCTACAACATGTCGTCGCGTCCGCTTTTACACCATGCTATCTGCGTGCCGGCCCGGTCACATGTAGTATGCGGCCTCTGCTTACACATGTGAGTGACTGCAAGGCATACTTGGTCAACAGCCATACAGGTCACACTGAGGTTGCCCGTTTAAACAACTTTAACACTCTTACTAATATGCGCCACACTGTGAACCCACACCAAACAAGAATGACAAACACATTTCGGGAGGACATCCGCACTGTAACACAACATAAACACAACAGAACAAATACCCAGAATCCCATGCATCCCTAACTCTTCCGGGCTACATTATACACCCCCCGCTACCACCAAACCCCGCCCCCCTCAACCGTTGCACGGAGAGGGGGGTTGACTAGAAATAATAATCTTAGGTAAACCATCATTGTGGACTTAAGAGGTTGTATAATACTTGTTTTGCATTAAAAAAAGTGAGCTACTGGAAAAGGTCACCTTCAGCTTCATATTTTGACCCAGCTACTTACAAACAATCCTATTTTTTACCTTTACAATTGAAAACAATAAGTAAAATTAGGTTGCTAAAATGTTGTGACTTGTGCTTTTTTTCAGCAATAACAATTGTACATGCATCTTTTCTGTCAAGTTTGTAATGGCTTGCCTATTGTCACTATAAAAGCAATCCTTTTTTATTTCTTGATCATAATATGGGCACAAAATGGCAAGCAATATATATGTTTTTGTTTGTGCAATATATGTTGTGTTTTTGTCATGAATATACACAAAGCAAAAAAAATTAATTTGGCTTGTGTTACTAATATAATAAGAAAAAACATGAAAAGATTTCAGCACATCTGACTCCCACACAAACATTAAAATGCTGTCCGGTAAAGAGCTGTGTTTGTTTATTTGTTTCTTGCAATGGCGTGTGTGCATGAATGCGGAGGGGGGAGGAGTCAGCTTTTAAGTAATTAACAAGCAATCGGCCTCACCTCGGGAAGCAGGGAAGTAACTCATGCAACGCATCCTGACAAGGTCAATGGCTGATAGATGAGCCTGAGCAAGGGGATTTTTAAGAGGCGGTGGAGGCAGGCACAACTGTGGGAACCAGACAATTAGTGGGTGGAAGGTAGGCGGCCATGTTGGACGATGACCATGAGGATGCTTTACATGGATATACTTACTGCTTGGCCGGGGCAGACACCTGGGATGGACTGCCTCTTAATACAGTCATTTATCTTGCAGGACGCTGATTGGGCAGTTTGCCATGAGCCTAGAAATAGGGACTTTCAGTCAGACAACCTCGGATAATATCAATGAACATGAGAACCACTGGTATTTCAAAGAAACATTGCGCAATAAGACAATTAGGGGGTTTATAAGTGCACGTTATATGCATAAGTGCACATTGTATGAAAACATTTTTATACTGTTTTGAAATTATGGCAAAACTAGAAGGCAATCAATCACTGGCCATTTTTTCTTATAAAACTGAAATTGGGGGAAAAAAAGATACAAAACCCTAAAGTCCTTCCAGTCTGTGATTGTGATACAATGTTTGTAATTGGATTCAATTAAACATAATATTTTCTCTTGTTTTGCAACATTCTCTTTCACAATGTCACAATGTTATGGGAAGTTGTGACTCAATCAAGGACTGTAGATTGTCTGACCAAGGTCAAATGACAAATAGTCTTCCACTGAATTGTGTTTAAAGCTGACTTAAGTTACTGAAACATGGCTTTGCTGCAATAAATCCTCTTCTGGACTGTTTTTAATACAGTAATAGTAGAAGTAGTAATACTGTAATTTGGCTTGACACATAAGAAAAACTCACTTTTTGATGTGATTTTTTTTTTTTATAAAACTTTACAATTAAATATAATTTCAACAAGCTGGTGACCTCCAATTTGTTAACAATATAATTTATTTAAGAAGAAATACAAACAAATATTTGTGTAGGTGCTGTACATAAAGTAGGAATCATAAAATATCGTACGGTTGTTATGTGTTATATAAACTACATCTGATAAAATGATGAGTGGGTTTATCATTTTAAGTATACGCGAATGACATTATATATGATATGTATCCTCTTAATATTAATATTGTTAATTATCAGGTGATTATGTTGTGTATTGATGATTAAGAATCAGATTATCTAAATGATTGGGTAGAACAATATCATTTTATGCTTTCTCAAGCTCTTTTTCAGACACACAGCATGTTTTTTTTAATTATTTTTAATTGTGTGAACGCTCCAAAGCATTCAAACCATTCCACTTTCAAAATGTTCGGCTCAGTCATGACATGCGTGCTATTTTTTTTCCCTTAAACACTCCTACATTTCCAGGAATTATAACTTTTTCCGGGGAATTTTTTCCATCCAAATGTATAGTCTTTTTTTTTTTTAAACTTCCACATTTTCCACATTTCTAAACCAATTCAAACCGCTCCAAAGTCAAAATGCTCCTTGCTAACGTTAAGACAACTGCTACAGTATTTTAGCAATTTTTGCCTGTATACCCAAGAATCATAAGTTTTCGTACTTGATGCATGCTAACTGTCAGCATGATAGCTTTTTAGTTAATTGTGCAGGTATACATCTCAGTCATACATTTTGCTACTTGACGCATGCTAACATTAACATGCTAACTATTTTGGCTAATTTTACAGATATATACTGTACTTGACAGTCATATAGTTTGGCTCTTGATGCATGCTTACTAGTAGCATGCGAACGCTAGTATGTTAGCTTGTTTGGCTATGTTTGAAGGTATACACCTCAGAGTCATATATTTTGGTACTTGACGCATACTAACTGGCATATTTTTTGTTACACCGTGTTTTCAGGCTACTGTGCTAACTGTTAGCATTTCAGTGCGGTTTCAGCTTTTTAGCATTCACATGCAATTTCTACCAAAATGTTATTTTCTATTTTTCTTTTAAAATTGCTATTGTTTTTTGCAGATGAAGATATTGTATTTGAGAAGTGTTTTGGTTTGTTTGTGAGGATGGAGTGTCCATCCATCCATCCATTTTCTACCGCTTAATCCCTTCGGGTCGCGGGGGGCGCTGGAGCCTAACTCAACTACAATCGGGCGGAAGGCGGGGTACACCCTGGACAAGTCGCCACCTCATCACAGGGCCAACACAGATAGACAGACAACTTTCACACTCACATTCACACACTAGGGCCAATTTAGTGTTGCCAATCAACTTATCCCCAGGTGCATGTCTTTGGAGGTGGGAGGAAGCCGGAGTACCCGGAGGGAACCCACGCAGTCACGGGGAGAACATGCAAACTCCACACAGAAAGATCCCGAGCCCGGGATTGAACCCAGGACTGCTCAGGACCTTCGTATTGTGAGGCAGACACACTAACCCCTCTTCCACCATGCTGATGGAGTGTGTTTATGGTTAAATTGTTGAACTGAAATGTACCAGTTGCTTGGCAGAATTCACAGGGAACAATTATATAACATTAATTCCCAGAGGTCCCCACTTTTCCACACAGCAGAGAAAAGACAGAAAGAGTAGTATGACAAATGTACACACACTATACAAATTACCCCAAGACAGCACTTGTATCTACTCTGATTAATCAGTACTCTGTATTAAATAGAAAATACAGTGGAACGTCTAATGTCATAATCTGTTGCTTTCTTTGTTTGGCATTAAGAGGCTTTTTTTTGCAACATCTAAAAGAAACACCAGCCTCAACAAGGCGCCTTAAAAAAGAAGAATGTGATAAGAGAAAAAAAAATGCCTATAATAGGGAGGTTCCAAACAGGGTGTTGCGGATTCCAAAACGGATCATCCATGAGTGAGATCGGCTGATACCAGGATTGATACCAACCACATGTACTATACTAACTGTCATTTTTTCAACGTATATATGCTGAGTGCTATTGACAGTTTTAAACAATATAGTTATTTATTAATTATACAATTACTATCTACTACTCATTTAAATCCTTTGGTTTTTGGCCTAAAGGTTGCCTTTTTCCAGGGAATTCTTAATTAAGGAAATAAAAATATCGACCTAATCACTCTAATATTAATCATGTACGGATATTACCTTTGGTATCAACACCACCAATTTATGGATCGATCCGCCCTCCTCTGGCGTGTCGTGTACTGACTGTTGTTATATTATTCCCTTTAGACTCTTATTGATCTATTTGTTAATTTCCTGTTAATAACTGCATACTTTCTGCTGTAACAGAGATCTATCTACACTTCTTAAAGTTTACTCAGCACTTATTTTTTAGTTTCTGTCAATCTGTGTTGGCGACTTGTCCAGGGAGTACCTTGCCTTCCTCCCAAGTGCAGCTGGCATAGGCTCCAGCGCCCCCTGTGACCCCAAAATGGATAAGAGGTAGAAAATGGATGGGTGGATGGATGTTTATGGCTATATTAGCGGTTAGCTTAGTTTTTGGCATGCCTGCTCCTGGCTTGCTCTCGGAGTGTCACATGTTTATCCGTGTCCTCCAGTGATAATGTTATTTAGTGAAAGATACCAATTGATGCACTTTATTTGCCATAATGGAGGTGATTATTATTAGTTAAGCAAAGGGAAGCGTCTCCACACTGTGTATGGAGACATATAATTAGCTACTAGCTTGTCAGTCCAGGGACTAAAAATAAATACTATGCCAGCCAAAGGGATCTGAATGTGTCATCAAGCATTAATCAACAATGGCGTCACATACTTTTTTTTACAAAAATCGAGGGATACTGATCGGTGGCCTACATTGTCATCTATTGACTAAATGTATTAATATACCTCATAAAGTTAAAAAGTTAATGTTAAAGTACCAATGATTGTCACACACACACTGGGTGTGGTGAGATTATCCTCGGCATTTGGCCCATCACCCTCACTCCCTGGGAGGTGAGGGGAGCAGTGAGCAGCAGCGGGAATAATTTTGGTGATTTAACCCCCAATTCCAACCCTTGATGCTGAGTGCCAAGTAGGGAGGTAATGGGTCCCATTTTTATAGTATTTGGTTTGAACTCACAACCTACCGATCTCAGGGCGGACATTAACCACTGGGCCACTGAACAAAGACTAGAATGACAAAAAAAGCCCCCAATGCACCTGGATTTTTTTTTTTAACATATTTGAGACTTGAAATACACCAGGCACTTGAAACCAGCTGTTAATCAGATAATGAAAGGCTCAGAGTTACACGAGCACACTTGTGGAGAAGGAGCTATAAATTGTTTGCCGTGACAGCCTGCAAGGGCAGAGGAGAGTGAGGGTGGGATTCCGTACCAGGCACTTGCCTTCCCAACGAGATGACGCATCGTGCGAGCACGATGGTGAAACACTCCATCAGCCATTTCCCCTCTTTTTTTCCTCTTTAAACTCTCACAGTGAGTTCAGTTCCTTAACTGTAAGTGCAAAGAGAAATATGTGGCAAGACGTATTTCAGGGAATAATGACTTAGTGGTTCTAAAAATACAACATGACAAATGAACTGTGAGCATGCAATGCAAAAGGAAAACAAGTCCTGTGTCTTCACTCTGGGACTGAAGCATGTGCAACACCTTCATATGTATATGCAACATGACTCCATCGTTTTACGGTGAACTCTAGTTCCACTTACCCTTTTCACCCCACTCACCTCCATCACCCTGTGACCCCGTCATTGTAACAACACACAGGATCCCAGTCAGCACAGAGGCCCAGCACAGGTCAGTGGGGGTACTATGAAGGGCCGCTGCCCTCTGACACTGATGGTGTTTCCGGGTTGGATGTGCCCGCAATGGTGGTCGGCTCAGCTTCATCAGATAACCTCTCTTGGAGATCAAATTCAGCGCTCATCCAAGCCATCCAGGGTTAATCTCCCAGAGAGAGGAGATTTATATTTGCAGAGGAGGAAAAAAAGGTAATGGAATTCTGGGTGTCATCAAATTTAAGTGCTTGGCTGACCTTTGAGATTAAGGATACATTAGCTGAAAATATCCAGCAGAGATTTACCCATAAATAAGTAAGGATGAAATTCGCTGTAATTAAAGCGAGACATATATCACAACCGTGTTGTGGCGAGTGTGTGTGGGCACTGTCCCTTTAAGAGCAAGACCCCGGAAGTAAAGCGGCAATGTTGTACTTCCTTTTCCGGTTAGGTCTCTTCGTCGTCGGTAGCGTGGATTTCATCACACGGGCTCACAAAGTGACCAAAAAATGAACGTCCCGGCATTTATCGACATAACGGAGGAAGACCAGGTAACGTTTTGAGCCCTGAATGCAAAGTTGTATTCTTATTCTCACCGTGGATGACCTCAGCGGTAAATAATATCTAGCGAAATTGTTAGCAAGCTAGTTAGCTAATATGCTAACCGTATCACCAGTGGGTACAAGCGGTAACTAAAAAGCGTGGCGTGAAACACAGTAAAGAAGTGCCTTCTGTTTCCATAAATGGCAAGTTGTCATTGTATCTAACCGTCTTTTAACATAAGTTGTGTGCATTTTCGTCACGCTGTAGGTTGATTGGTAACACTAAATTGGCCCTAGTGTGTGTGAATGTGAGTGTGAATGTTGTCTGTCTATCTGTGTTGTCCCTGCGATGAGGTGGCGACTTGTCCAGGGTGTACCCCGCCTTCCGCCCGAATGCAGCTGAGATAGGCTCCAGCACCCCCTGCGACCCCTAAAGGGACACGCGGTAGAACATGGATGGATGGATGGACGGATTGTAATTAAACGCACTGTCACATATGGCAACGTTGTTGGGAGGGCTTCGTATGTGAGCTACTTTTCCGTGTTTTTAGTTCGTTAGGAAACGAAAGTATGTAACACCATCACTGTTATTTATTCAGTCATTCATGGGAGCTTATTTATTATTCATAGGCGTCAGAACTCAGAGCCTACCTCAAGTCCAAAGGAGCTGACATCTCGGAGGAGAACTCTGAAGGTGGACTTCACATAGATTTGGCTCAGATCATCGAGGCTTGTGATGTCTGTCTGAAGGATGACGATAAAGGTACGCACTCTTAATATATTAAAAAAAACTCCATCTGTTTCCTGCACCACTTGTCCTAATGAGTGTCATGGGTGAGCTGGAGCCCATCACAGCTGGCTTTGGGCATGTAGCGAGGTACACTCTGGACAAACTATTAATCGATTTAAACTATTATACAAACATGGGGTCTGGTTCAAATATAGAGATGAGGGTCTTTGAAATGACCTGCTGTTGTACTCTATCTGAAAGTGTTAACATTTGCTCAATGTTTCCTTAACAATATTGCTATGTTGTCTATTACCATTGTTGGCATTTTGTCTATTACCATTGTTGGTATATTCATTCTTCCTACATTGTTGATACAAATTATTGTTACAGTGTAATAATTATTGTTACCTGTGGTAATGCTACTATGATACAACATTTGTATTATAATCCTTAAACAAAGTAACAGTGAAACTCAATGGAATAATCACTGAATGGAGAACTGAGGGTGGGATTAAATAAATTATCTTCTTCCCACTCCCTTTCAGGCAAAACTGGACAATCATGCATTACATACTGTACATTACCTTTTGCACTATATTAATTTATATTATTATGTGTTGTCAACTTTGTACTTTTTTTTATGTCATTGTCTGAAATAAATAAATGAAAGAAAGAAAAAAGACTTGTCACCAGCCAATCACAGGGCACATATAGACAAAGCACCATTAGCAATTACAATTTAGACGCTCCAACCTAACCTGCATACATTTGGGATGTGGATGGTGGCCAGAGTACCTAAAAGAAAGCCCATATAAACATGGAGAGAGAACATGAAAAATAGAAAAATGCTCCAAATTGTATTTACAAATTGAACATAATCTGTTGTTAGGCTGCATGATTAATAGACATCAATATTTTAATTGGTGTGACAATGTAAGACAGATGTTTTTCTTTCTCCATTGTCACCGGCATTTGAGTGAAAGACGTGTTCGCCAATCAGGATTTCTGAGCCTCGTGTTTTTTGCCTCTCGCTTCAAGTAGAGAGAAATAGGTCTCCCTCTGTGAATCGCTGTCAGCACCTCCATCCATCCATTTTCTACCGCTTATTCCCTTCGGGGTCGCGGGGGGCGCTGGAGCCTATCTCAGCTACAATCGGGCGGAAGGCGGGGTACACCCTGGACAAGTCGCCACCCCATCGCAGGGCCAACACAGATAGACAGACAACATTCACACTCACATTCACACACTAGGGCCAATTTAGTGTTGCAAATCAACTTATCCCCAGGTGCATGTCTTTGGAGGTGGGAGGAAGCCGTAGTACCCGGAGGGAACCCACGCAGTCACGGGGAGAACATGCAAAATCCACACAGAAAGCACCTGAGCGTGTTTAACAGTAAAATACGCAGTGAGCTCTCTTTTCAGTCATTCACAATCGTTGTCTCGGTGGGCAAAGAGACAGAAAGTACAGAGAGCCTTACGACTCGCCAGTAAGGGATTAAGCAAAGAAACTAAAATTAGGAGGAAACATTTTTGATTACAAAGCCAAGTGTCTTGTTCTGGAAATATTTCATCTTCAAATGAGCCCATCAACAAACGAGTGAGATTTCCGTGATCATGTGATGACAACAAACAAAAAGACAATGTCTGACCTAGTTTTTCTTAGTTGGAAAAAATGCACTTTAAGATGTTTTTGGATTTGGATAAATTGTGCAGCCCTACTCAGTGGCCTAGTGGTTAGAGTGTCCGCCCTGAGATCGGTAGGTTGTGAGTTCAAACCCCGGCCGAGTCATACCAAAGACTATAAAAATGGGACCCATTACCTCCCTGCTTGGCACTCAGCATCAAGGGTTGGAATTGGGGGTTGAATCACCAAAAATGATCCCAGGGCGCATCCACCGCTGCTGCCCACTGCTCCCCTCACCTCCCAGGGGGTGATCAAGGGTGATGGGTCAAATGCAGAGAATACTTTCGCCACACCTAGTGTGTGTGTGTGTGACAATCATTGGCATTTTAACTTGAACTAATCTGTTGCATCAATGATGCCTCTTTATTTACATGTGGACATTCTCTCTGTTTTGCTCTGCAGATGTGGAGAGTGTGATGAACAGCATCGTATCCCTGATGTTGATCTTGGAGACAGAGAAGCAGGAATCTCTCATTGAGAGTTTGTGTGAGAAACTGGTCAAGTCTCGTGAAGGAGAGCGACCTTCCCTTAGGATGCAGTTGTGAGTCCTTTTCTCCACTTCTCTTATTTTGCAATCATAAGCTGCTTTTGACATACATATCATCATCTTACGATACATTAGATTTAAAAAAGATTACTTAGAAAACACAATGCGTATGTTAGGTGTAAGGTGTTTATTATTTATTTTATTGTGTTATTCTTTTAATCTATTGCCACTGTTATTTAGTGAATTCCTGTACCCCTTTTACCACCATTTTCTAGCCTTTTGTTTGTTGTATTTGAGTTGGGCAGTTTATTTGCCAAAATAATTGAGTAGAAATGCTATTGTAGAGGCTCTGTGTTGTATATCGATCTTCCTTTACTGCCACAGCTCCAAGCGGGGTGCTAATCCACATATTCTGGATTGAGAGTTAAGTGTGCTAGCCACTAGGCTAAAAGCCCGAGCTGTTAACTCTTTGAAATTGTCAGGGGGTGAGGTTTACCAACTTTCATATGGCCCAGCCACTCTGGCTGGCCTCCGTTGCACTATATACAGCAAGCATATACAACTTTTAAAAATTGAAAAAGTAACTGTTTGATGCATAGCAACTTGACTGATAACTGCAGTATTTTCTGCTGTGTGCTGTAAGACCAGTTGTAGTACTTTAAACAAGACTTCGGCAAACTTCAGTTTTTTCCAATGTAATGTCCGTTTTTTAAATATGTAATTGGGTGCTACCTTTTCGTTCCAGGTTGAGTAACTTGTTCCACGGTATGGATGAAAATGCTCCAGTCCGATACACAGTCTTATGCAGCCTCATCAAAGTGGCAGCTGCCTGTAATGCCATCACCTTCATCCCGACTGACCTCGATCAGGTAAAAAAAAAAAATCAGAAGCTATAGTTTGATGTTTTTGCCTAGAGTTTCAGTTGTATTAGTTGCTCTACTGCACCCTTTCGAATCATACTTATTCTGTTGGTCAGGTGGCCAAGTGGATAGTCGACTGGAATTTGAATACAGAGAAGAAGCACACTCTCTTGAGGCTGGTGTATGAAGCACTGGTGGACTGCAAAAAAAGGTAGCAGAATAGTTGCTCGTAGAAATACAATAAATATCATATGGATAAAACCCGCAACCCTGACCAAGAGCTCTAAAAGCAGGTGTGTTTCATTTTCCCTTTAGAAATGAGATTACACAGCAAAATGAGGAAAATGGAGCAAAATGCATACTGAAACATAAAAATGAAATGTTGGTACTAATGGCTAATAACACAACAAAAACACACTTTGTCCTTAAGTATATAGAAGCATTTTTTAGCTTTGTGTAGTAATACATATGTAAAGGAGGTGGAGTACAGGTAACATATTTTCAAGGTTGGCAGGTTTGATTTTGGTTAATTCAGAGTGACATTTCCAAGAGGCACTGTATGTGATGTAACAACATGTTTTATTATGGTGGTCATTTCGTGTAGAATTACATTGTATCATACAAAGAGCTGTTTTGTCCCTTTTTACCCCTCGCATGTAACTGGAAAGTATTCAATCACCGCCTTTTAATTTACAGTGAAGCTGCAGCCAAAGTGATGGTGGAATTGCTGGGAAGTTACACAGAGGACAATGCTTCACAAGCACGTGTTGACGCACACAGGTGAATTTACACCCTTCTCCCTGTAGTCATTTATCGTCACATCTGCATGTACGTCCTCATTTACCTTTCCCTCTGTGTGTCTGTGTGCCTTCTTTTTTAGATGCATTGTCCGGGCCCTCAAAGATCCCAACACCTACCTCTTTGACCACCTGCTTACTCTCAAACCAGTGCGCTTCCTGGAGGGAGAGCTCATCCATGACGTGAGTGTTAAAAGTACAAATTTGGATTTATTGTAGTAGGTATAGCCGTTCCATTGTGGAGACAAATAATATTTCTAACTTAAGCTGTGCTTTATCATCTTAGCATACATTTTGTAATAATAATAATAATAACTGGGATTTATATAGCGCTTTTCTAAGTACCCAAAGTCGCTTTACATGTAGAACCCATCAATCATTCACACCTTGTGGTGGTAAGCTACTTTCATAGCCACAGCTGCCCTGGGGTAGACTGACTGACTGACTGATTGTACACAATAAATACAACATGATGTTGACCATGTCACTTTTTTCTCTATTTGTTTTACAGCTGTTAACCATCTTTGTGAGCGCAAAGCTAATATCATATGTCAAGTTTTACCAGGATAACAAAGACTTCATTGACTCTCTAGGTAAGTACATTGATTATACTGTATGCTGTCAAGCACACAGTAATAATATTAAAGAGTTTCATGGACACATTGAAATGAATAAAAGATGGTAATGCAGTGGTATCTCAACTATTTGTAGTACTATTTGAGATTCGAGCAGTCTTTCTGCTTTTTGTCATGCTTTAATTTGCGTTTATTATTTGAGCTACAATTTTCCCTGCTACAATCTTCCCTGCCGCTAGATGGCATAGCAAATGCCACAGTAAACGCAGCACAATCTGCGCAAAAACATTCGGTTTTATCATTAGCTTATAGCTAGAGATCGACATATTTTTGTTTTCCAACCATTGCAAATCAAACCTTTAGCAACGGTCTAGCTTCCACAGCCTTCTAGCTGGTTAGCTCCTCCACAGACCACAGCTCAGCTTCTTGCGCATGCCTGAAGCAGCTCCGGGTGTACAGGGCGGTCTGTCGCTCTGCCGCGCTACAAACCGGCGGTGTCTTTAGTCCCACTGCCGTACAGTACAGCCTGATGTGATAGCAGCCTAAACCTCCCAACACATTGCCTGAAAAGCGTCCACTCTTCTCCTTCACTACACTGATTTTGGGAGATAGTATAACTAGGAATATCCGCTGTTGTCCAAGCCTTATTGACCAGCCGTCCTTTGATAACTACCGTATTTTCCGCACTATAAGGCGCACCGGATTATTAGCCGCACCTTCTATGAATTACATATTTCATAATTTTGTCCACCAATAAGCCGCCCCGGACTATAAGCCGCGCCTACGCTGCGCTAAAGGGAATGTCAAAAAAACAGTCAGATAGGTCAGTCAAACTTTAATAATATATTAAAAACCAGCGTTCTAACAACTCTGTTCACTCCCAAAATGTACGCAAATGTGCAATCACAAACATAGTAAAATTCAAAATAGTGCAGCGCAATAGCAACATAATGTTGCTCGAACGTTAATGTCACAACACACAAAATAAACATAGCGCTTACTTTCTGAAGTTATTCTTCATTCGTAAATCCTTCGTCTTCGGTGTCCGAAGTGAAAAGTTGGGCAAATTTACGATCCACTGGCAGATGTTGGCGTCGTCTGGCGCTGCCTCCTCGTCTTAGTGAAGGTGTGTTCGCCTTCTGTCTTCCATTGTTCCCACGCAGTTAGCAGTCTAGCTTCGAATGCCCTGTTGACACCAATATCTAGCGGCTGGAGGTCTTTTGTCAATCCACCCGGAATGACGGCGAGTATTGAATTAAGCGTGTCAGCGTGTCTCTCAATGTGCTGTTATGAGCTAGCAAATATAACAACTACACTACCCAGCATGCAACGATAGTTACGAGCATGCGCGGTAGCCCTGAGAAGTTCCCACGCAGTTAGCAGTCTAGCTTCGAATGCCCTGTTGACACCAATATCTAGCGGCTGGAGGTCTTTTGTCAATCCACCCGGAATGACGGCGAGTATTGAATTAAGCGTGTCAGCGTGTCTCTCAATGTGCTGTTATGAGCTAGCAAATATAACAACTACACTACCCAGCATGCAACGATAGTTACAAGCATGCGCGGTAGCCCTGAGAAGTTCCCACGCAGTTAGCAGTCTAGCTTCGAATGCCCTGTTGACACCAATATCTAGCGGCTGGAGGTCTTTTGTCAATCCACCCGGAATGACGGCGAGTATTGAATTAAGCGCGTCTCTCAATGTGCTGTTATGAGCTAGCAAATATAACAACTACACTACCCAGCATGCAACGATAGTTACGAGCATGCGCAGTAGCCCTGAGAAGCGATGTTGTATGCTGGGAGTTCGAATGTGGTTATGAGCACGCTGTGAGAAAACGTTGAGAACTCAGTTAACACGCCTCGTCTGCATTATTTATAATTAGACAGACAACACACTTAATAGGAGCCATTTGGGGTCTTTACATAAACACACAAATGGAAATGAAACGTCACATATCCCAGCATGCACCGCGCGCTTCTTCTACGGGGAAAAAAGATGGCGGCTGTTTACCGTAGTTGCGAGACCTAAACTTTATGAAAATGAATCGTAATAAAGCGCACCGGGTTATAAGGCGCACTGTTAGCTTTTGAGAAAATTTGTGGTTTTTAGGTGCGCCTTATAGTGCGGAAAATACGGTATGCTCTTTTTACATGTTTGACCCAATTTCAAAATATTTTTAGTCTGTTCTAAGTCCTCTTCAGTCTGCTGGCAGAGGTTAATACTTTACATTATCAGGGCTCGAATTTAACAACGGCAACCTCAACATTTGCCGCGACCGCCCTTGTGACTTGCAGTAATGCCCTACAAAATTGACCGCCCTTGACTTTTTCCTTGTTAATGGACTAGGGATGTAACGATAATCGGTATAATGATAAACCACGGTAAAATTCCAGACAGTGAGTAATTTTAATTTTACTGAAAAACCATCATTTATTAATGCATTTTAGGCAACTGCTCACTTCCTGAATACTGATGCGCCGCAGCATCTGTGCATGCGCACTAGAGCCGTTTGGCTCGGGAGACATGGCGGCGGCTTCATGGACTTAGCATTGAAAATGTTCCCTCCGGGTTAACGGAGCCGATCGCTTCATTTAAAACGCGTGTACTTCCGCGGAGTCTCAGTGTGCGATTAATAGCGCTATGCTGTTGGAGGAAAAAACTAATTTGGTGTTGCAGTTTAATTTTGAACGTGCGGTTAGCGTCATCCGTCAGCTGCTGGGAGTTACCGTGCAGCAGGCGATGTGTTGGGAACGTTGCCACAACTTGTTTATAAAGTCTTTAAGTTTGTTTACTGGGATGTTCACTTGTCCTTTATTCAACTGCTAACTTTATCAGTGTTCAAATAACATCAATACTAGCTAAAATGTTTTGTCATCTCATCGAATTGAAAGCAGGCTGAGTTGTCAGTGAGGCACAAAGTTTGTGTGTTAGATGTGTGAGTTAACACTCCTCATTTTTGTTGGCCAATCTGCTGCACTGAAGTACATGGTTGTTGTTGAAGAACAAAGCTTGTTTATTTGACTTTATCTTCATTAGCCAGACTGCTTTGTGTTTTATATTGATATCAAAAAGTAAACATGATGTTTTTCACATTAGTTGTGTTTTTTTCATTCCACAAAGTAATCACTTTAATAATCATTCATGTGACAGCATTTTGTTAATGTTTTATGGTGTATAATTGATTCCTATATGACAGATTTCTGCTCAAACTCTCAATGGATCTGTCCTGATACAGCATGTACATGTACATGTGTGTACATAACTTTAAAAATACCTCTCTATGAAAATGTAAAAATAGAGATAAAGGCGTCATGTAATAAAAAATCTGACACGCTGATACTGTTAATGAACAAAAACACTAATATTCGTTTTTAAATATATAGATCTAGAATCTAGAGCATTTTTATCAGATATTACATGATGGCGTCGTGTTCCCATCCCAACACTGTTTTACCAAACATAGTGAATAATCATGATTAATAATCGAGATTTCAATATTGACAAAAATAATCTTAATTATTATTTTGCCCATAACCGTGCAGTCCTATGTGTAAGACTAGACCTCATATATGAACACTATTTTTATCTATATGGACAAAAAGTACAGTTACGTCTTACGTCAAGAGTGCCATATTGCAAATTTTTCACATTTATTTTTATGAATTTATAGTGTTTTGTTTCTGCCATATAACTTTGTTTATAATGCTTGTGTTGCTTTCATATGCACATTCAACTTTCTACTTGAGATACATATATACATTTTGAATGTGTTTGTTTTTTTAGAAATAAAACTTGTTTAAAGGATTTCAGTATAAGTAGTTTTAGAAAATTTTGAGCTTATTTAAAATTACTGTGATAATAATAACCGTGATATGTAATTTTCATACCGTGACATCCTTATAATAGACAATTGTAATGTAATTGTTTCGTCAAATAATTTGATAAAAACACCCCGACATTACTTTTTTTTTTACATTTTTAACTGTTATTGGTATAAACAACGTGGGCGCAGCCATTTTGGAAGAGTGTGTCAAAGATAACCAACAATGAGAACAGCCGAGTTATTCTGAGATTTTCCGAGAGATACACTAGTTGCATCAGGGTCTGGAAGGACGTCAGGTGTTTAGGTCAGGCATATGCCCCCTAGACCGGCCAAAATGGCGCCCCTGCCTCGAAAGAAAATAATGTTTGCCTTGGTGCCCTAAAATATGAACCCTCCTTTAAGGCAACACCTGCCTTGACCTTAAAAAGTTAAAATTTGAGGCCTGCACTATTATTCCATTACTAAATTAAACTACTGTAGTTTTTTATACTGCTGTTTTTTCAAACAATATTTCTAATCTCAAACTTTGTTTTTCTTTATAGAAGGCATGTTGCATGTTAAAATTGTGCCGTTTTGGGAGGGCGAAGCTTAGATTAAACTAAATTAAATTAATTTCAATGGGTGATGCTGATTTGAGATGCGAATGTTTCGAGTTTTAAACTCGATCATAGAACAAATTGAGCTCATTAGTTGAGGTATCATGCGCTAGCAAAACAAAGTTGTAGAATTGCAAGGATAAAAGATCATGTGATATTATGAGGGAAAAAAATTATAATTTTACAAGAATGAAGTTGTAAAGCTAAAGCATTAGAGGAGAACTTTAAGAATACACAAATCAGTTTTAATCTGTAAAAATGTGTGATTGTGTCATTGATTTGATCCACATCATCAACACACATAGCTTCGACCAATTTAGTTTTTCTTTACCTTATTAATTTTAAAACATTCTGAACTCAATGATGCTGCTGATGTTGGTGTATTTTTAAGAAGAAAAACTCTAAACAATCATGTTTTTGCTCCAAATTCTAATGTAGATAAAAAAATTAACATGTCTTATATTGAATACAGTATTTGAACTGATGGAGATAGTCCAATTTTAACAATCTGCTCCTGGAACTGTTTGGCATTTTTAAAGAGGGAGAAGAAGAGAGAAAGTTGTCCTTTTTTTCCAAATTATTTTTTTCAACTTTTAATACTTAGACTCTATTTTTATACAAATCACAGCTTTTTAAAACAAGCTGTGTGTTTTTCAAATATTGAGCCAGCTTACAGCCGTCAGTTGACTCGGAAGTGGAATGTGCACGCGTCAGCAACAATGTGGCTGGCCCTCACCACTGCAACATCAGATGAAATTACACACATGTAAGGGATGCACTCCCCCAAATGTGCCGTGGTGTTTGTGTTAATAAGTAGAATCCTTGACTGTGTTGCTCTTTCATGTAGAAGTAATCATCACTGGGGAAACTCCCATAGTCAAGAGTAATGGCCTGTGACGGTTTAGTGTCTAATGATTCCTGTTTCACATTTTCCCCACAGGCCTGTTACACGAGCAAAACATGGCTAAGATGCGTCTGCTCACGTTCTTGGGCATGGCGGTGGAATTCAAGGAAATCTCCTTTGACACCATGCAAGAGGAGCTGCAGATTGGAGTGGAAGACGTTGAGGCTTTTGTCATTGATGGTAAAGGAGCTTCATGCATTTTCATTCAGTATGACACATCTCACAAAAGGGATGGGTACTTGCTCAGTGGCTGAGTGGTTAGAGTGTCCGCCCTGAGGTCGGTAGGTTGTGAGTTCAAACCCCGGCAGAGTCATACCAAAGACTATAAAAATGGGACCCATTACCTCCCTGCTTGGCACTCAGCATCAAGGGTTGGAATTGGGGGTTAAATACCCAAAAATGATTCCTGGGCGTGGCCACTGCTAGCTCCCCTCACCTCCCAGGGGGTAAGGGTGATGGGTCAAATGCACAGGATAATCTCACCACACCTAGTGTGTGTGTGACAGTCATTGGTACTTTAACTTTTAACTTCAATTCAGTTCCACAATCTACCGGTAGTACTGATGTAGTTAACTGAAGCAACCACACCGAAAAAACAAATGGCTATCAGTGCCTCGTTTCAGTGCTAAATGAATGCGGATTCAGCCACCTGCAACAAATGCTTGGCGGTGAAATTGTGCAAATAACGTTTTGTAAGTAAGTAGCGTCCTGATAGGACAGAGTCTGACACTATTTAAAAACTTTATTCCCGGCCTTAGCTTGCCAACAGTAACCCTCACAACACTGCTAGTGCTAACCAGTAGCCACAACAACAACAAAGTACGCATATGTACAGTAAACAATACCCATTGGTTGGGCATCGTTTGAATTTGGAATGATTCTTACTCCATCTTTCAGTTTCCATTCCGGTTGTTTTAAGAGGCAGGGTCAAAATGTACCATGAATTTCTCATGAGGCTTTTTTCAACCAGTATATAAATGTCAGTCCTTTGAACTTAAATATAAATGTCATCAAGTTTCTCTCCATGGGAGTGCACTTTCACAAAAATGTCACTTTAATTTTGAAAAATAAATACAAGAACAATTACACATTTGTTGTTGTTTGTGTTAGAGATAGGGATGTTCCAGTCTGGGTATTATGCTGCTGATTCCAATACCAATCATCCATGAGTGAGATGGACCCATACAATCACATGTATTTAACTGTATTTTTGATTTGTATATGGTGAGTAGGGCTGGGCGATATATCGCGGGTTTGTCTCTGTGCGATATAGAAAATTACTATATCGTGATATTCGAGTATGCGTTCTTACGCAGTTGCTTTTAGCTGCGGGCATTACACTACAGGCTCTCCTCGCTCTTTCCTGTTTCTCCTTCTCACAGACAGCAAGCGCAGCTTCTACACACGTCACATACTGTCACGACATATGTCACATACGTATACGCCCTCTCCCAGCAAAGAGGTAGCAGCATTGCTAACGCTAGCTGTGATGCTAGCGGTAATACAAGAGAAAGAAGGTGCGAATCTGGTAACAAATGAAGGAATAATGAATTCCCCCAAAAAACAGCAGGGGGTCCATCGTCTGGCGGTGGTTTGGCTTCAAGTGGGAATATGTCGAACAGACAACCGTAATTTGTCAAGTGTGGGGCGAAAGCGTTGCTATAAAAAGTAGCATTACTGCTCATATGTAGCATCATTTGAAAAGTCACCTGCTAGAGAATGAACAGTGCTTACTCCGCATGTCAACATCTCCGTTTGGTGCCACACGCCCACACCATCAAAATGCCTAGGCAAACATTTTCAGATCAACACCGTATGAAAAAAATAGTGATTTTCTTAGTTGTGATTTCCTTCTCTGCATGAAAGTTTAAAAGTAGCATATATTAATGCAGTATGAAGAAGAATGTTTTAATGTAGACACATAGAATCATCATACTGCTGTGATTATATGCATCAAGTGTTCATTCAAGGCTAAGGCAAAATATTGAGATATATATCGTGTATCGCGATATGACCTTAAAATCTTGCGATTTAAAAAAAAAAGGCCATATCGCCCAGCCCTAATGGTGAGTGCTATTGACAGTTTAACTATATCAACACAATATGTAAACTAGTTTCTTGATTCCTTTACTTATATACAATTATTTAAGCTAAACAAAGTCAATTGTATACAATAACAAGACAAAATCAAAACTTCTATTCACCTCTCATTGAAATCCTTTGGTTTTTGCCCTCAAAGTACTCCTGTGTCTTGGGAATCATTCCCTGAGTTTGTAAATACTAACAAAAACGACCAAAACAAATAAGATTTGGGGAAAATCTAAATGTCTGTATTGATCATATACTGATAATACAATTGGGATCAATCGGTCTTCTCCTTACGTGTACGCATGGCAGTGGCCACGAAACAGAAAATGAGCAGCCCAACAGTTGTTATATTTTCTTCTACTCTTATTAATTTCCTGTTAATATTTGCTTACTTTCTGCTGTAACGCAGTTCCATCTAAACTTCTTAATGATTACTAATCACTTATTTCTTCTGTTGTTTCTAGCTAGCTTAGCAGTTAGTTTGCCTGCACCTGCTTGTTTTTTTGTCTGTGTGTACCATGTTTAGCCTCGTCCTCCAGTGATAATAGTAGATGCAAGTGCTGCAGTTTATTTGCCACAATGGATGATTATCCACGTAGGGGAGCGTCTCCACCCTGTGTATAGAGATAGACAATTAGCTGTTAGCCGCCTATGTGGCAGCTGGTTCTTCCGGTCGACAGACTAATCTAAAATAGGAACCACCATTTAAAAATTTGGACGGTTCCGGAATGTATGTACCGATTCCATTTGATGCTCGATGCCCAAATTACAACAGCAAGTGATTAAGTTAAATGATAGTCACACACTAGTTGTGGTGAAATTACTCTCTGCATTTCACCCATCCCCTTGTTCTATCTCCTGGGAGGTGAGGGGAGCAGTTAGTGGCAGCGGCCGTGCTCAGGAATCATTTTGGTTATTTAACCCCCAATTCCAACCCTTGATGCTGAGTGCCAAGCAGAGAGGTAATTGGTCCCATTTTTATAGTCCTTTGCTATGACTCGGCCAGGGTTTGAACTCACGACCTACCAATCTCAGGGTGGACACTCTAACCACAAGGCCACAGAGCAGGCTATGTGGTCTGGGCAAATTATATATATACACAGGTAAAAGCCAGTAAATTAGAATATTTTGAAAAACTTGATTTATTTCAGTAATTGCATTCAAAAGGTGTAACTTGTACATTATATTTATTCATTGCACACAGACTGATGCATTCAAATGTTTATTTCATTTAATTTTGATGATTTGAAGTGGCAACAAATGAAAATCCAAAATTCCGTGTGTCACAAAATTAGAATATTGTGTAAGGGTTAAATTTTGAAGACACCTGGTGCCACAAACTAATCAGCTGATTAACTCAAAACACCTGCAAAGGGCTTTAAATGGTCTCTCAGTCCAGTTCTGAAGCCTACACAAACATGGGGAAGACTTCAGATTTGACAGCTGTCCAAAAGGCAACCATCGACACATTGCACAAGGAGGGAAAGACACAAAAGGTTATTGCTGAAGAGGCTGGCTGTTCTCAGAGCTCTGTGTCCAAACACATTAATGGAGAGGCAAAGGGAAGGAAAAACTGTGGTCAGAAAAAGTGTACAAGCGATAGGGATCACCGCGCCCTGGTCAAGATTGTGAAAAAAAACCCATTCAAAAATGTGGGGGAGATTCAGAAGGAGTGGACAGCTGCTGGAGTCAGTGCTTCAAGATCCACCACCAAGAGACGCTTGAAAGACATGGGTTTCAACTGCCGCATACCTCGTGTCAAGCCACTGTTGACCAAGAAACAGCGCGCAAAGCGTCTCACCTGGGCTAAGGAAAAAAAGAGCTGGACTGCTGCTGAGTGGGCCAAAGTCATGTTTTCTGACGAAAGCAAATTTTGCATTTCCTTTGGAAATCGAGGTCCCAGAGTCTGGAGGAAGACAGGAGAGGCACAGGATCCACGTTGCCTGAAGTCTAGTGTAAAGTTTCCACCATCAGTGATGGTTTGGGGTGCCATGTCATCTGCTGGTGTCGGTCCACTCTGTTTCCTGAGATCCAGGGTCAACGCAGCCGTCTACCAGCAAGTTTTAGAGCACTTCATGCTTCCTGCTGCTGACCTGCTCTATGGAGATGGAGATTTCAAGTTCCAACAGGACTTGGCGCCTGCACACAGCGCAAAATCTACCCGTGCCTGGTTTACGGACCATGGTATTTCTGTTCTAAATTGGCCCGCCAACTCCCCTGACCTTAGCCCCATAGAAAATCTGTGGGGTATTGTGAAAAGGAAGATGCAGAATGCCAGACCCAAAAACGCAGAAGAGTTGAAGGCCACTATCAGAGCAACCTGGGCTCTCATAACACCTGAGCAGTGCCAGAAACTCATCGACTCCATGCCACGCCGCATTAACGCAGTAATTGAGGCAAAAGGAGCTCCAACCAAGTATTGAGTATTGTACATGCTCATATTTTTCATTTTCATACTTTTCAGTTGGCCAACATTTCTAAAAATCCCTTTTTTGTATTAGCCTTAAGTAATATTCTAATTTTGTGACACACGGAATTTTGGATTTTCATTTGTTGCCACTTCAAATCATCAAAATTAAATGAAATAAACATTTGAATGCATCAGTCTGTGTGCAATGAATAAATATAATGTACAAGTTACACCTTTTGAATGCAATTACTGAAATAAATCAAGTTTTTCAAAATATTCTAATTTACTGGCTTTTACCTGTGTGTATATGTATATGTATGTATGTGTGTATGTATGTATGTATGTATGTATAATTTTTTATTTGTGTGTGTTTTAATCAACCTCCTACACTCTTTAACTTATTTTTGTGTGCAGACTTTTGCTCATAATGTTTATTCATTTTTTTAGCTGTCCGGACCAAGATGGTGTACTGCAAAATTGACCAGACACAGCAAAAAGTCGTTGTCAGGTAAGTGACAACAGTTTACCCAAATACTCTTTTTTTTTGTTCAGGTTAGTTAAAGCTTATAAAAGTTGTGAAGTGATAGCAGACAATCCAGTCTTAGTGAGTCATGTTCAATTTGCCTTTAATATCATGTAAGTAAGTAAAACGTGTTGCAACACCCCGCTCACACTTTAAGAAATGCTTTAAACTTTTGTGGCACATAGTTATCAATTAACCTGACTCTCGCCAGATCCTTATCGTTCGCTGAGCTGCACACATGAATCTGGGAGTTCTCAATAGGAGATGTATTTCAGGCGGCCTTGTAAAAAAATCATTGTATGTGATTGGATAAACCACTTCTCCGTTATCTTGAATGACGTGCGACTTCAACCACTCACATCGAAATCAACCCATGATGCTGATGAGAGCTGCGCTGGGAAATCCAAACCCGGTCGGAAGAAGAGCCAAAACATCCATGCCTCCAATAAATGCCTTAAAAACCGTTCTCTGTTCATCTTTTAAATAATTTAAATAATAATCGATGTCGCAAAACCGTTGCAATAGCAGAATCAATGTCAGCACACGACTCCTTGCTCCGTGCCGCCATTGTTGTTTGAATCAAACAGTCGCTTAGGCGCTACGTCACATGTATGAAATCTGCCCGGTAATCCTGATTGGTTCATTATTTTTTTGCTATCTGGAAGGAGTTTGCAATGCCCTCGAGCCCAGCCTTGTGTTGAGCTCAGCAAACTACGAGGGTCTGGCGAGAGTCACGTTAGTTATCAATGTCTGTAATCATACATTGTTTGACAAGCTAAACAAATCATATATTTGATGTTGGGTGCAAGAAGTACAATTGAACATTTTCAGCCCTTGTACAGAAGTTCATATAAATGACAGACAATGCAAAGGTTAAGGTAGAGGTTTGAATTTGAAAGTTGTTAAACTTTAGAATTATGTCTTACCAAAAAATTAGGGATGGACAATATTCTAAAACCTATATTGCAATATACAAACCCCATTTCCATATGAGTTGGGAACTTGTGTTAGATGTAAATATAAACGGAATACAATGATTTGCAAATCCTTTTCAACCCATATTCAATTGAATGCACTACAAAGACAAGATATTTGATGTTCAAACTCCTAAACTTTATTTTTCTTTTTGCAAATAATAATTAACTTAGAATTTCATGGCTGCAACACGTGCCAAAGTCCTTGGGAAAGGGCATGTTCACCACTGTGTTACATGGCCTTTCCTTTTAACAACACTCAGTAAATGTTTGGGAACTGAGGAGACACATTTTTAAGCTTCTCAGGTGGAATTCTTTCCATTCTTGCTTGATGTACAGCTTAAGTTGTTCAACAGTCCGGGGGTCTCCGTTGTGGTATTTTAGGCTTCATAATGCGCCACACATTTTCAATGGGAGATAGGTCTGGACTACAGGCAGGCCAGTCTAGTACCCACACTCTTTTACTATGAAGCCACGTTGATGTAACACGTGGCTTGGCATTGTCTTGCTGAAATAAGCAGTGGCGTCCGTGGTAACGTTGCTTGGATGGCAACATATGTTGCTCCAAAACCTGTATGTACTTTTCAGCATTAATGGCGCCTTCACAGATGTGTAAGTTACCCATGTCTTGGGCACTAATACACCCCCATACCATCACAGATGCTGGCTTTTCAAGTTTGCGCCTATAACAATCTGGATGGTTTTTTTCCTCTTTGGTCCGGAGGACACGACGTCCACAGTTTCCAAAAACAATTTGAAATGTGGACTCGTCAGACCACAGAACACTTTTCCACTTTGTATCAGTCCATCTTAGATGAGCTCAGGCCCAGCGAAGCCGACGGCATTTCTGGGTGTTGTTGATAAACGGTTTCCGCCTTGCATAGAAGAGTTTTAACTTGCACTTACAGATGTAGCGACCAACTGTAGTTACTGACAGTGGGTTTCTGAAGTGTTCCTGAGCCCATGTGGTGATATCCTTTACACACTGATGTCACTTGTTGATACAGTACAGCCTGAGGGATCGAAGGTCACGGGCTTACGTGCAGTGATTTCTCCAGATTCTCTGAACCCTTTGATGATATTACGGACCGTAGATGGTGAAATCCCTAAATTCCTTGCAACAGCTGGTTGAGAAAGGTTTTTCTTAAACTGTTCAACAATTTGCTCACGCATTTGTTGACAAAGTGGTGACCCTCGCCCCATCCTTGTTTGTGAATGACTGAGCATTTCATGGAATCTACTTTTATACCCAATCATGGCACCCACCTGTTCCCAATTTGCCTGTTCACCTGTGGGATGTTCCAAAAAAGTGTTTGATGAGCATTCCTCAACTTAATCAGTATTTATTGCCACCTTTCCCAACTTCTTTGTCACGTGTTTCTGGCATCAAATTCTAAAGTTAATGATTATTTGCAAAAAGAAATGTTTATCAGTTTGAACATCAAATATATTGTGTTTGTAGCATATTCAACTGAATATGGGTTGAAAAGGATTTGCAAATCATTGTATTCCGTTTATATTTACATCTAACACAATTTCCCAACTCATATGGAAACGGGGTTTGTACATTGCAGCATCCTGCGATAACGATATTGGATTGGAAACCGCAAAATCTATATGCAAGTTGGAAGCCAATTTGAGTCAGGCTTTGTGTTGTTTGGAGCCATGACACACTCACATGTTAAAGTTTGTGATGCATTGGATTAGTAAACATTTGTTGAAAGTTTGAGAACAAATGTGGGCGAGTGCTCATTGACACGGGATGATAATATGCAGACGTAAGTGTAGTACGTATAGGGATGATACTCGAAACCGGTTTTCCCAGTTGTTCGATAAGAAAAGAACGGAGTTCTCGGACTCGAATCCCTTCTTGAGAACCGGTACCCGTTATCGAGACCACTATAGTAAAGAAAAAGAGTTGGTTCTTTATTCGAATCCCTGGGAACGATACCCGTCCAGACCAGAAATGCCCTTTGAGACATCACAAGAAATGACGTCACTGAGCTCAGTCATTAGGTGCAGATGGGGAAATCAGGAAAAAATGGACCGGAAAAAGCGCTCCAAGGTGTAATAAAGTTCAAAACAAAAGGTATAATCCAATGAATAACTTTACTGAGAGATTTGAGCAGGGTACAAACACATGACAAACACTTTTACGACCAACCGGAAACATAGCAACCAGGCTAGCAACGCACCTCCTTTACGGCAGCTGTAGCAACGTTCTTAAAGCAACCGCAGCACATACATATACAGGTAAAAGCCAGTAAATTAGAATATTTTGAAAAACTTGATTTATTTCAGTAATTGCATTCAAAAGGTGTAACTTGTACATTATATTTATTCATTGCACACAGACTGATGCATTCAAATGTTTATTTCATTTAATTTTGATGATTTGAAGTGGCAACAAATGAAAATCCAAAATTCCGTGTGTCACAAAATTAGAATATTACTTAAGGCTAATACAAAAAAGGGATTTTTAGAAATGTTGGCCAACTGAAAAGTATGAAAATGAAAAATATGAGCATGTACAATACTCAATACTTGGTTGGAGCTCCTTTTGCCTCAATTACTGCGTTAATGCGGCGTGGCATGGAGTCGATGAGTTTCTGGCACTGCTCAGGTGTTATGAGAGCCCAGGTTGCTCTGATAGTGGCCTTCAACTCTTCTGCGTTTTTGGGTCTGGCATTCTGCATCTTCCTTTTCACAATACCCCACAGATTTTCTATGGGGCTAAGGTCAGGGGAGTTGGCGGGCCAATTTAGAACAGAAATACCATGGTCCGTAAACCAGGCACGGGTAGATTTTGCGCTGTGTGCAGGCGCCAAGTCCTGTTGGAACTTGAAATCTCCATCTCCATAGAGCAGGTCAGCAGCAGGAAGCATGAAGTGCTCTAAAACTTGCTGGTAGACGGCTGCGTTGACCCTGGATCTCAGGAAACAGAGTGGACCGACACCAGCAGATGACATGGCACCCCAAACCATCACTGATGGTGGAAACTTTACACTAGACTTCAGGCAACGTGGATCCTGTGCCTCTCCTGTCTTCCTCCAGACTCTGGGACCTCGATTTCCAAAGGAAATGCAACATTTGCATGGTTGGGTGATGGTTTGGGGTGCCATGTCATCTGCTGGTGTCGGTCCACTCTGTTTCCTGAGATCCAGGGTCAACGCAGCCGTCTACCAGCAAGTTTTAGAGCACTTCATGCTTCCTGCTGCTGACCTGCTCTATGGAGATGGATATTTCAAGTTCCAACAGGACTTGGCGCCTGCACACAGCGCAAAATCTACCCGTGCCTGGTTTACGGACCATGGTATTTCTGTTCTAAATTGGCCCGCCAACTCCCCTGACCTTAGCCCCATAGAAAATCTGTGGGGTATTGTGAAAAGGAAGATGCAGAATGCCAGACCCAAAAACGCAGAAGAGTTGAAAGCCACTATCAGAGCAACCTGGGCTCTCATAACACCTGAGCAGTGCCAGAAACTCATCGACTCCATGCCACGCCGCATTAACGCAGTAATTGAGGCAAAAGGAGCTCCAACCAAGTATTGAGTATTATACATGCTCATATTTTTCATTTTCATACTTTTCAGTTGGCCAACATTTCTAAAAATCCCTTTTTTGTATTAGCCTTACACAATATTCTAATTTTGTGACACACAGAATTTTGGATTTTCATTTGTTGCCACTTCAAATCATCAAAATTAAATGAAATAAACATTTGAATGCATCAGTCTGTGTGCAATGAATAAATATAATGTACAAGTTACACCTTTTGAATGCAATTACTGAAATAAATAAAGTTTTTCAAAATATTCTAATTTACTGGCTTTTACCTGTATATATACAACATATATGACATGATTTCCCTTTTTTAACTTTTGTTTTTCTTTCTTTGTAAACAAAACAAAATCACACTGTACCGTATTTTCCGCACTATAAGGCGCACCTAAAAACCACAATTTTTCTCAAAAGCTGACAGTGCGCCTAATAACCCGGTGCGCTTTATTACGATTCATTTTCATAAAGTTTCGGTCTCGCAACTTCGGTAAACAGCCGCCATCTTTTTTCCCGGTAGAACAGGAAGCGCTTCTTCTTCTACGCAAGCAACCGCCAAGGAAAGCACCCGCCCCCATAGAACAGGAAGCGCTTCACCCGCCCCCATAGAAAAGGAAGCGCTTCACCCGCCCCCGGAAGAAGAAGAAGAAAAAACGCGCGGATATCACCGTACGTTTCATTTCCTGTTTACATCTGTAAAGACCACAAAATGGCTCCTAATAAGCGATCCGGTTCATAAAAAGACGCAATCTCTCCATCCGCACACGGATTACTACCGTATTTCACAGCAACTGATATTCCTGTGAACCGCACTGTGGAACGGGAGCACGTACGGTGAATATTCGCACCACAGGGAATGAAGTCATCCTTCACTGTGGTTCTAGCTTGCCATGCTAACTTCCACTCATGGTGATATTCAAAAGGAAGACCTTGCCAAAAGAGACCTTTCCAGCCGGCGTCATCATAAAAGCTAACTCGAAGGGATGGATGGATGAAGAAAAGATGAGCGAGTGGTTAAGGGAAGTTTACGCGAAGAGGCCGGGTGGCTTTTTTCACACAGCTCCGAAGGCGAACACACCTTCACTAAGACGGGCAGACAGCCTCGGACGACATACGCCAACATTTGCCAGTGGATCGTAAATGCTTGGGCAGATATTTCGGTCACAACTGTGGTCCGAGCTTTCCGGAAGGCAGGATTCACAGAACAACAGCGACACTGACTCCCGATGACTTCTACGAGACGGAACCGGCCATTTTGGGTACCACGCTTGCGCAACTTTTCAATTCGGACACCGAAGACGAAGAATTCGAAGGATTTACGAATGAAGAATAACTTCAGAAGGTGAGCGCTATGTTTATTTTGTGTGTTGTGACATTAACGTTCGAGCAACATTATGTTACTATTGCTCTACACCATTTTGAATTTTACTATGTTTGTGATTGCACATTTGCGTACATTTTGGGACAGAGTTGTTAGAACGCTGGTTTTCAATATATTATTAAAGTTTGACTGAACTATCTGACTGTTTTTTTGACATTCACTTTAGCGCAGCGTTTTTTTGACATTCACTTTAGCGCAGCGTAGGCGCGGCTTTTAGTCCGGGGCGGCTTATTGGTGGACAAAATTATGAAATATGTAATTCATAGAAGGTGCGGCTAATAATCCGGTGCGCCTTATAGTGCGGAAAATACGGTATATGTGTTGTCTGTCTAATTATAAATAATGCAGACGAGGCGTGTTGGCTGAGTTCTTGACGTTTATTTTCACAGCGTGCTCATAACCTCATTCTTAGCTGCCGGGTAGCGACATGCAACAACACTTTTCGGGGCTACCCCGCATTTGCATGCTGGGTAGTGTAGTTGTTATATTCCCTAGCCTAGCTCATAACATCACATCTTTCTCCCTATAAAGAAATATTGTTAACTCAATAAAGTGTATTCCTTTTTATAGCTTTAACTTTTCATTTTTTAGCATTGTAACCACATTTGCAAACAACTTTTCTCTTCGTAGAATTTTCTTTCAATAAAGAAATAAAGTGCAAAAATGTCAAAGCATCATAACAAGCAGTTATGTCAACTAGCAGCAGAAGTGCACTTTTTGGAGAGCTGTATTATTTTAAGTTTTGTGCCCAAGGGACTGATTTTATTTAACACTATATTATTATTTCTACACCTATAGCAGTGGTTCTTAACCTGGGTTCGATCGAACCCTAGGGGTTCGGTGAGTCGCCCTCAGGGGTTCGGCGGAGCCTCCGTCGCGGAGGTCAAGACACACCTGACTCATCGTGTAAATAAAAACTTTTCCCTATCGGCGAATTATGGATACGGCAACAGCAAAAGTCACACAGATTTGCAGGTGTGTAATTTGTTGTGAGTTCATGCACTGTGTTGGTTGTGTTCTTTGAACAAGGTGATGTTCATGAACGGTTCATTTTGTGCACCAGTAAAAAAAACGTATAACTTTGTCTTGAATTTGAAAAAAACAAACATATTTTTCACTAAAGAAGGGTTCGGTGAATGCGCATATGAAACTGGTGGGGTTCGGTACCGCCAACAATGTTAAGAACCACTGACCTATAGAGATCACAGAGACAGGTTGTTTTTGTGTTACTGTATATATTTGTTTTTCTGAAAAATCCCACTTAATATACTTTGGGTAACAGTCAATATTTATTTATTTTATTATTATTTTTTAGGGGGGGGTAACAGTCAATATTTATTTATTTATTAGATTTTATTTTTGTCTTTATATAATAAAAGTGAGCTTTTGTTAAACCAAATAGTGTGTGTTTTTTCCATATGCAACAACCTATCTGGACTCGATAAGGAATCGGTTCGATAAGAGGATTCGATAATAGGCTCGAACTCGATAATTTCTTATCAAACATCATCCCTAAGTACGTACGACACCGCATGCATGCCCCATATGCGAAGGTCTGTAGTAGGTGTACGTAAATGGCAATTGTTCTTATTCATTGAATTATTAAGCTTAAATACTATGGAAGAAAGCAATTGATAACAAGAAAACAGTTCATATTGTAGCAAGTTTATTCTAAAAAAGAATAAACAAATAACAAATGAGACATCTATCAACATCATGCATCATTGCATTAAATTTTGATATACGTGACCGCTAAAGGTTTCCCCCAGGCTGCCAAGATACCTGTGGCGGTGGGGTCGTGGTCATCATGATGTCATTAAGTAATTTGCAAAACTTGCTATATTTGTTTCTTTAAAAAGGCTAAAAAAAATTATTTTTTTACAGGTTTAAAAACAAATCTGTTATGATTAATTAGTATTAACATATATTTTTTTAATGTTTTGCCATATTTTCAATTGTTCCTGCTTATCTTACAATATACTTAGTTGAGATTTTTTCAAGTGTCTAGAGACTTTTAATGAGTTTTTCTTAATTAATAACATCTAGCAACAAATAAAGCCTTTTTTCTGGTGTTATTGTGTGAAGGCCACAAGTTACAAAATGTAGTCTTGTTTATGTCCCTGGCAAAAGAGGCGAGCTCCAGCGAGCATGACGTCACACTTGCTTGTCACTGTTGCTTCAATTAGACATTCTCTTCTTAAACGTCGCCACTGTCCTCTTAATATTAGCGCATTTTGTTGATGGCTGTCAGCGGGTATATCTGAGATATATTAAAATTACGTCAACATTGCAGACATGCTGACAACTCTCCAGACAATGACGTGCATTTTGTTTACATCCGGTTTCCAATAATCAAAGTCTTTTATGGTGGTCGAGTTTTTGTCAATAGTGTGTAAATAATAGGATATATATATATATATATATATATATATATATATATATATATATATATATATATATATATATATATATATATATTGTAACAATCCGCTGGTGTTCATGTTTTAAGTTTGAGTGATTTAGATTTGATGTTCGTTTTTCCCCATGTTTGCAAACACGCTATCCGGGCCTTGAAAGGTAATTGGCGGAGAATGAGGACATGTTGTGCGTCTGGGGAAGCGCGTATATGAAAGTGTTTGCATGGGCAGTAACACCTGTTGGAATTGTGCCGTTTGTTATCATAAGATTGGTAATAAAAGTTAAAATAGCGTTGGACTTTGTGTGATTTCTTCTGGGGGCTACGATATATTATATTACATTTTTTAAAATGTCAAGTAAAAAAACTGTTATTTTCAAGGTGTGGCAGTAATAAGTGCTGTGGCGGTGGGCCACATTCAATAACATTAAGGGGAAGCCCTGCCTGCTATACAAAGAAAAATATATATATATATATATATTCCAGGATGCAAAGTAAGTAGCAGTTATAGACAACGTTTATAACACTATTGTTTTTTTGGGCCACTATAAACAGGTTTGACTGTACTGAATTAGGTTATGGGATATAGGGCTTGAAAGTGTGACGCAATGCTTCATAGGTCTTACTGCATTGGAATAACATCTTTACATTGGGATAAATGAAAGCATGCAAGCCTGTGTCCTAAAGTTGTTGTTTTTTTTTAACAAATTCTAAATATGTCACAAATGTGCGGCATCAATAACTGTCAGAATGGTTGTAATGGTCACTTCAGGACAAAAAAGAAGTTGGTGGGATTTGCCTCATTTTCAGTGCAAAAGCAAAGCTTAGGAACTGAGCAAAGTAACAGGCGACGAATGCCTGGAATATATCCAGGGTTTCCGCGGGGCATTAAAAAGCATTAAAAGTGATTAAATGGATTTTGCAAAAATTAAGGCCTTAAATGACATTTAAAAAATAGATGTCCAGATGCATTAGAATTGTTTATACAATTGTAAGACTGTGCCAATAATAATTAGTTAATCAATCGAACGGTGAATGAAAAACTACCAAGACAATTCTCACAACAGACCACAGCACCTATGTTCTGACATTCCCACAGTAAATTAGAGTTCCTTCATCTGCCTGACACTTTATACTTAACTTGCTATCTACTGTACCCATTTTATACAACTGTTAGGGTTAGAGATGTCCGATAATGGCTTTTTTGCCGATATCCGATATTCCAATATTGTCCAACTCTTAATTACCGATTCCGATATCAACCGATACCGATATATACAGTCGTGGAATTAACACATTATTATGCCTAATTTTGTTGTGATGCCCCGCTGGATGCATTAAACAATGTAACAAGGTTTTCCAATGTAAATCAACTCAAGTTATAGAAAAAAATGCCAACATGGCACTGCCATATTTATTATTGAAGTCACAAAGTGCATTACTTTTTTATAACATGCCTCAAAACAGCAGCTTGGAATTTGGGACATGCTCTCCCTGAGAGGGCATGAGGAGGTTAAGGTGGGCAGGGTTGGGGGGGCCGGGGTTGAGGTGGGAGGGAGTTGGGGGTGTATATTGTAGCGTCCCGGAAGAGTTAGTGCTGCAAGGGGATCTGGGTATTTGTTCTGTTGTGTTTATGTTGTGTTACGGTGCGGATGTTTGTCATTCTTGTTTGGTGTGGGTTGACAGTGTGGCGCATATTTGTAACAGTGTTAAAGTTGTTTATACGGCCACCCTCAGTGTGACCTGTATGGCTGTTGATCAGGTATGCTTTGCATTCACTTGTGTGTGTGAAAAGCCGTAGATATTATGTGACTGGACCGGCACGCAAAGGCAGAGCCTTTAAGGTTTATTGGCGCTCTGTACTTCTCCCTACGTCCGTGTACACAGCGGCGTTTTAAAAAGTCATACATTTTACTTTTTGAAACCGATACTGATAATTTTGAAACCGATAATTTCCTATATTACATTTTAAAGCATTTATCGGACATCTCTAGTTAGGGTGTTTAATGACTTAGCCTATTTTTAATTCATCTAAAGCAGTGGTCCCCAACCACCGGGCCGCGGCCCGCTACCGGTCCGCGGACTGATTGGTACCGGGCCGCACAAGAAATAAAAAAAAAAAATTATAATTTTTTTATTTTATTTTATTAAATCAACATAAAAAACACAATGTATACATTATATATCAATATAGATCAATACAGTCTGCGGGGATACAGTCCGTAAGCACACATGATTGTATTTCTTTATGGGGAAAAAAAACACAAAAAAAAAACAGGTCCGCAGCTACAAACAGGTTGGGGACCACTGATCTAAAGGATGCAAATATAATTGTATGATGCCTTTTTCTAAAATATTTAAATCAGTCATCCATTTCTGAACACATGCATCATTTGCATTCTTAATATGACGTTCATTTATTATCAATGAAACAAATTTTTAAATTGAATTCCGATTAAAAAATGTATCCTCCAGTGTGTGGCAATTATAAGGCATATTTTAAGAGGATATGCATTTTTAAAGAGATAACATTAAAAAAAAATGACTCCTGGGTACATTATATTGAAGGCTTTACGACTTTTGCGATTTACGACTTAGAATGCATAAAAGAAAAATGTGTTCTTGTCTCACAAGGATTGTGAATGATAGGTGAAATTGTATACATTGTACACAAAGCCTTTATCTAACAAATTTGTCTACCCAGCCCCCACAATGCATTGCAAAATCATGTGGCCTTTTGAGCCCTATCGTCATGGCAATTGTTGAGATTATTAGCCCTATTAGTCACATTTTTTTATTTTTCATCCCCAAAACAATGAAGACTTGACTTTTTATTGAGAGAAAAAAAAATAACAATTTGAATTGGATATCACATTGCCGTAATGATGCGAGAGAAAACACAATTATAGACGGTTAAGAAAGTGTAATTGAATAGCAAGCATATTTAATTTTGGAGTCAAAAGAAAATGTTTGTCTTCCCCCCCAGTCACAGCACATACCGCACCTTCGGGAAGCAGCAGTGGCAGCAGCTGCACGACTGCCTCAGCTCTTGGAAAGCCAACCTCGCCACCGTCAAGACCAGACTGCAAACTCTGTCGCCTTCCACCTAAATGTCACCTTCAGAATCCTGTTTCTCTTTCTACACAAATTCTCACACACCCTGAACTGCTTTTATATACATCCAATAAAAGAAACGGTGGAGATCAATTTGATTTTGTTGTATGTTTTTGTTGCCCAAACTATTAAATGACAATCCAGGGTTTCGTCTTCAGGCATCTGCCAACATCTGTTTTCAGTAAAAGGACAACATGGCCGTGTGAGATGAGCTGTGACTTTCGCTTGAGAGATTGGCTGCAATGATGAGGTCACATGCTGGGGGGGAGACGTGAGAGGTGTCGACGCTCATGTGAACTACGATGACCCTGCAGTGCCGAGGTCAGCGTAGTGTATTACTGTAATATCAACACTGGGAGCTTGTGGAGGATGAGTCACTTGGTTGCTAGGCAATATCCAGCTGTAGTCAGCATGATTCACTGACGCTTGGTGAATATTTGGGTTCGCCTCTTACTAAGGTCTGTTCTCATGCTCTGGTCCAACGCATTAATCCTTTAAAAGTCCTTTTCATTGTTCTCACAAATGCCAAAGAATGTCAGCTTCCTATAAAAAGATAATTTAATCCATCATAGGCAATCTTCAAGAATGACTTCAGCCTGAAACATAGCCAATTGTTTCTATAGTTGATATATTATGTCTGTATACTGCCACTGTTTTTGCGGTTGAAAAAAAACGACAAAAATTTAACATAAAATTGAGTATTTGCTTATAATTGTATGGGATGGGTCAATTATATATACTGTGTATATATATATATGCATCTCTATCCTCCTTCAAAACCGCACTAAAAGAACACCTCCAGGCAGTAACAACCCCTTCCCCCACCACATCCCACCTCCCCGGATTGTAAATAATCAAATGTATATACTTGTTCTCATGCTTTCTGAGCTCACTATGTTCACCGCTCGCTGTACATATCTTACGAAGTGAGACCTACACTGTTACAATGTCCATTTCTCAGATGATATAATTGTTGATGACTGAAAGGCCTACTGAAACCCACTAGTCAAACACAAACACACGTAGTCTGATAGTTTATATATCAATGATGAAATCTTAACATTGCAACACATGCCAATACGGCCGGGTTAGTTTACTAAAGTGCAATTTTAAATTTCGCGCGACATATCCTGCTGAAAACGTCCCGGTATGATGACGTCAGCGCGTGACGTCGCAAATTGTAGGGGACATTTTGGGACAGCATGGTGGCCAGCTATTAAGTCGCCTGTTTCATCGCAAAATTCCACAGTATTCTGGACATCTGTGTTGGTGAATCTTTTGCAATTTGTTCAATGAACAATGGAGACAGCAAAGAAGAAAGCTGTAGGGGGGAAGCGGTGTATTGCGGCCGACTTCAGCAACACAAACACGGCAGGTGTTTCATTGTTTACATTCCCAAAATATGACAGTCAATCTTTACCTTTGGCCTGTGGAGAACTGGGGTAACAGACTCTTACCAGGAGGACTTTGAGTTGGATACGCAGACACGGTACCGTGAGTACGCTTCCAAACATTTGATCGCTTGCCCGTACGTGCGTGCCGCTATGTGCATGTCACGTACGTAACTTTGGGGACTTTGGGGAAATGTATGTGCTGTATGAACTTTGGGGAGGTGAACAGTACTTGGGGCTGTGGGATTGAGTGTGTTGTGCAGGTGTTTGAGTTGTATTGGCGGGTTATATGGACGGGAAGGGGGGAGGTGTTTGTTATGCGGGATTCATTTGTGGCATATTAAATATAAGCCTGGTTGTGTTGTGGCTAATAGAGTATATATATGTCTTGTGTTTATTTACTGTTTTAGTCATTCCCAGCTGAATATCAGGTCCCACCCGCCTCTCACAGCATCTTCCCTATCTGAATCGCTCCCACTGCCCTCTAGTCCTTCACTCTCACTTTCCTCATCCACAAATCTTTCATCCTCGCTCAAATTAATGGGGAAATCGTTGCTTTCTCGGTCCGAATAGCTCTCGCTGCTGGTGGCCATGATTGTAAACAATGTGCAGATGTGAGGAGCTCCACAACCTGTGACGTCACGCTACTCGTCTGCTACTTCCGGTACAGGCAAGGCTTTTTTATCAGCGACCAAAAGTTGAGAACTTTATCGTTGATGTTCTCTATACAAAAATATGGCAATATCACGAAATGATCAAGTATGACACATAGAATGGACCTGCTGTCCCCGTTTAAATAAGAAAATCGCATTTCAGTAGGCCTTGAAGTGTCCTCTAAGGCCTTAGTGGCCACATGCGTGGACAGCACCTTTTAGCTCTTATTTCCAAAATTGTGTACACTACTGAATTGGGGTCTTATGCCGACATATGGACACTTATACCGCTATCTGGTGGTGTCAGAAGAGTATAACATACAATGGAATTTGGAAAAAAAAAGTGTAAAAATAAAAATTAGCATGTCACTACACATGAAGTACACGTTTGTGTACTTATGGACTAAGTACATCATATCAAAGGATGATTTTTAGTTTTTATTCTAATTAGGGTCCAATAAGCCCAAATAGCAAAGAGAAATAAAAAAAACATGTAAACAAACAGCTTGGGCTTTAAGAGGGTATGCTGATAGCAACCCAACCCATTTTTTTAAAGTCTAATCAACCAAAAATGTTACTACCCCGCTGCATTACTTATGTGGACCCCCTGGGGGTCCCTGTTGAAGACCTCTGGAAAATATTACTTACTGTACATTTCAGGTATAAATTACATTTGTAGGGGTTTTATTTCCATTTTTTCTAATTCAACTTGATCCAAATATACATTTTAAATGCTTATATTTTGGGTGTAACCATTTAAAGGTCAGTATTACCTAGCTCCACTGCTAAATGAAAAACGACAACAAATTATACCCCACAACATTATGTTTACACAGAACAGTCGTTCCTTGCCACCTCAGGCTTCAAAGACTTCTTCTAAAGTTCCGTATTTTTCAAAGTATAAGTCACACCGGCCAAAAATGCATAATAAAGAAGGAAAAAAACATATATAAGTCGCACTGGAGTATAAGTCGCATTTTTTGGGGAAATGTATTTGATAAAACCCAACACCAAGAATAGACATTTGAAAGGCAATTTAAAATAAATAAAGAATAGTGAACAACAGGCTGAATAAGTGTACATTATATGACGCATAAATAACCAACTGAGAACGTGCCTGGTATGTTAACGTAACATATTATGGTAAGAGTCATTCAAATAACTATAACATATAGAACATGCTATACGTTTACCAAACAATCTGTCACTCCTAATCGCTAAATCCCATGAAATCTTATACGTCTAGTCTCTTACGTGAATGAGCTAAATAATATTATTTGATATTTTACGGTAATGTGTTAATAATTTCACACATAAGTCGCTCCTGAGTATAAGTCGCACCTCCGGCCAAACTATGAAACTTATAGTCCGAAAAATACGGTAAGCAATTTCAAGTATAAAAAATAGCTACAGCTAATGAACTACAAATATCAATACATAGGGCCGATTTAGTGTTGCCAGTCATCCTATCCCCAGGTGCATGTCTTTGGAGGTGGGAGGAAGCCGGAGTACCCGGAGGGAACCCACACAGTCACGGGGAGAACATGCAAACTCCACACAGAAAGATCCCGAGCCCGGGATTGAACTCACGACCTTCGTATTGTGAGGCATATGCGTGGTATGAAAATTAAAAACTCAACCTGTTGTGTTTGGAGGAGAAAGAATGCTGAGTTGCATCCACAAAACACCATACTTACTGTGAAGCATGGGGGTGGAAACATGTGTTGGGGCTGTTTTTCTGCAAAGGTACCTGGACGACTGATCCGTGTAAAGGAAAGCATGAATGGGGCCATGTATCGTGAGATTTTGAGAGACAAACTCCCATCAGAAAGGGCATTGAAGATGAAATGTGGGTGGGTCTTTCAGCATGATGATGATCATTGCCAACAAAGGGTATATAAAGTATTGAGGTTAACTTTTGTTATTGAGAAAGAATAGTGAACAACAGGCTGAATAAGTGTACATTATATGACGCATAAATAACCAACTGAGAACGTGCCTGGTATGTTAACGTAACATATTATGGTAAGAGTCATTCAAATAACTATAACATATAGAACATGCTATACGTTTACCAAACAATCTGTCACTCCTAATCGCTAAATCCCATGAAATCTTATACGTCTAGTCTCTTACGTGAATGAGATAAATAATATTATTTGATATTTTACGGTAATGTGTTAATAGTCCGAAAAATACGGTAAGCAATTTCAAGTATAAAAAATAGCTACAGCTAATGAACTACAAATATCAATACATAGGGCCGATTTAGTGTTGCCAGTCATCCTATCCCCAGGTGCATGTCTTTGGAGGTGGGAGGAAGCCGGAGTACCCGGAGGGAACCCACACAGTCACGGGGAGTACATGCAAACTCCACACAGAAAGATCCCGAGCCCGGGATTGAACTCACGACCTTCGTATTGTGAGGCATATGCGTGGTATGAAAATTAAATTTTTTAAACTAATTTTAGACTAATTAAACTGCTTGGTGTTTTTTCCCCTTTTTACCAGTGAGAATATTTACTGTAGCCTGCTGATAAAAGGGCAATATATAAACAAAGTGTATTATTATCTATTATATGATGTTTTTTCGTGATGTACAGTATAAGCCTTGCATTATGTGCAGAATTGGTCTTTTGGATCCTTGCTTTAAAATCCTTTTAAGAAAGTGTTCTAGGAGCAGCAAAATGATCATTTGTAAGGAGCATTAAGTTTTAAAGCTTCATTGTTATTTCCCTATCATGCTAAACGTCTGCAAAGGCTCACCCTCCACTCCTGTCCTCTTGTCCACAGGCAGCAGCATCTCCAGGCTTTTATCAGGGGGAGTCTATCATAAAACACATTCTCCGGAGCACGCAGTCGGGCCGAAAGGTGGAACAGAGTGCAGAGAAAAAGAGTCATGTGACCCGGGCTTAGTGGAATGTTTGCAAAGCTCAGTATCTTGGCTGGAATATGCTCTTTTTCCTCTTTTGTCTGGCTACTGATCCTTTTCCCTTGCCTCTAATTTGTCTCACTCACTCGGTTTTTTATAATGTTTCTGCAAGTGAGAAGTCCCAGATGTAAATACTGGGGTCACTTTATCTGCTACAAGCTGCTAGGACCCGGATTTCTTATCTAAGTCAGATAGAGGTGCTAAATAATGAAAATCTACCTTACACTTGTTTGGTAATTAATTGTCATAAACCCCCACCTCACTGTGGGAACCATACTAATTATGTATAACGAATGTCTCACTTTGATTACAATATTGCACTATAAGTGACAAACACTGTGCTGACATCACAGGCCAGATAAAGTCTGGAATTCATCATTTTCTCCGCGTCAACATTCCTCTGGATAAATCCCGAGACTCGACACAATCCAGACACTTCGGCCAAGTACAAGAGAGGAGGAGCTCTCATTGTGCCTTCAATTAGCACCATGCAGGATGAAGTCCAATTACATCATATCTTTGCTTTACGTAAACAAAGATTTTTGCACGGATTTTGTGAAAACAAAACGTTAATCTGGAGGCCAGCAGAAAAGTCATTTGGTCTCCCAAAAAACATGCAGCAAAACACGCCTCACGTGTCAGCAACCATTTCATTACCAAGGCACCATAATGTAGAGCAGGGGCGTCAGACTTGTTTGCATTGAGGCAGTGAATATATAAGCCTCGATACACAATATGCATAGGCAACGCCTTTTTATTGTCATATGTTTTACTCACAGATTGATCGATACCCTGATTTACCGTTTCAAAGTAAGTTAACGACCAGATATTGAAGTATTTATTTTTGATTACAAAATAAAGGTGCAAAACTTGCTGCATAATCAGACAATATTTAAGTGCAGAACATATGCAAATGCATGCAGTACATTTTCCTGGCAAAATTGACAGGCCATTTAAATGATGTAGCGGCGCACATAAAATGACGTGGCGGACCATTTAAGTGACGTTCCAGGAGGCACAAGACATTCAGGACTTGTTGAATTAGGTCCTGACTAGGGATGTCCGATAATGGCTTTTTGCCTATATCTGATATTCCGATATTGTCCAACTCTTTAATTACCGATACCGATATCAACCGATACCAATATCAACCGATATATACAGTCGTGGAATTAACACATTATTATGCCTAATTTGGACAACCAGGTATGGTGAAGATAAAGTACTTTTTAAAAAAATTAATAAAATGAGAAATAAATTAAAAACATTTTCTTGAATAAAAAAGAAAGTAAAACAATATAAAAACAGTTACATAGAAACTAGTAATTAATGAAAATTAGTCAAATTAACTGTTAAAGGTTAGTACTTTTAGTGGACCAGCAGCACGCACAATCATGTGTGCTTACGGACTGTATCCGTTGCAGACTGTATCGATATTGATATAAATAAAGTTGATTTGATTTGATTTATAATGTAGGAACCAGAATATTAATAAGAGAAAGAACCAACCCTTTTGTGTGAATGAGTGTGAATGGGGGAGGAAGGTATTTTGGGTTGTTGCACTAATTGTAAGTGTATCTTGTGTTTTTTTATGTTGATTTAATAATAAAAAAAACGATACCGATAATAAAAAAAAACGATACCGATCATTTCCGATATTACATTTTAACACATTTATCGGCCTGCCGATATTATCGGACATCTTTAGTCCTGACGTTAAGCAACTGAAACCTAACATTGAAACAACATGCTTTTTGACAACGTTTAATCAATGTTGGGTTCAGACTTTGATTTGACCATTGAATTTTGGCCATTTTCCAACTAACGCAAATACAATGTTGAAACAACATGCTTTTTGACAAAGTTAATTCTATGTCAATCAAAGTCAATTAGAGTTTATTTATATAGCCCTTAATCACAGGTGTCTCAAAGGGCTGCACAAGCCACAACGGCATCCTCGGCTCAGATCCCACATCAGAGCAAGAAAAAAACGCAACCCAATGGGTGCAATGGATGTCGAGTGGATCTAGTTACCGGTAATAGTGTGAGAGTCCAGTCCATAGTGGGGCCAGCAGGAGATAATCTTGAGTGGAGACAAGTCAGCAGCGCAGAGACGTCCCCAACTGATGCACAGAGGAGTGGTCCACCCCGGCTCCTGACTTTGAACAGCTAGCGCTTCTTCTGCGGTCACCTAATAACCTCTCCACGCAGGAGAGTGGGGCAGAGGAGAAAAGAGACGGCAGATCAACTGGTCTAAAAGGGGGGTCTATTTAAAGGCTAGAGTATACAAATGAGTTTTAATATGGGACTTAAATGCTTCTACTGAGGTAACATCTCTAACTGTTACCGGGAGGGCATTCCAGAGTACTGGAGCCCGAATAGAAAACGCTCTATAGCCCGCAGACTTATTTTGGGCTCTGGGAATCACTAATAAGCCGGAGTTCTTTGAATGCAGATTTCTTGCCGGGACATATGGTACAATACAATCGGCAAGATAGGATGGAGCTAGACCGTGTAGTATTTTATACGTAAGTAGTAAAACCTAAAAGTCACATCTTAAGTGCACAGGAAGCCAGTGCACGTGAGCCAGTATAGGCGTAATATGATCAAACTTTCTTGTTCTTGTCAAAAGTCTAGCAGCCGCATTTTGTACCAACTGTAATCTTTTAATGCTAGACATAGGGAGACCCGAAAATAATACGTTACAGTAATCGAGTTGTAACTAACGCATGAATAATGATCTCAGCGTCGCTGGTGGACAAAATAGAATGCATTTTTGTCAGGTTGTGACGTTGATTTGACTTTTGCAATTTGGTAATTTCCCAACCAACAACATGGATCCAACGTTAGACATCAACGTTGTCTGAATTTACAAATACAACTATTTTGCAACGTTGTTTCCAAGTCAGTTTTAAAGGACATGTACAAAGGTATAATCAACATTGTATCAATGTCTTGTCCCTGCTGTGGTGGTTGGCCTGATAAAATAATAGGGTGGACTACTTAAAATAATGTGGCGGACCACGTAAATGACGAGTCAGGCCGCATTAAAAAGAGTGTAGCGGACAACATACAGTAAATAATAGGGCTGCGAATCTTTGGGTGTCCAACGATTCGATTCAATGTCGATTCTTGGGGTCACGATTCGATTATAAATTGATTTTTTTCGATTCAAAACAATTCTCGATTCAAAAACGATATTTTTCCGATTCAAAGGGATTCTCTATTCATTCAATACATAGGATTTCAGCAGAATCTACCCCAGTCTGCTGACATGCAAGCAGAGTAGTAGATTTTTGTAAAAAGCTTTTATAAATGTAAAGGATAATGTTTTATCAACTGATTGCAATAATGTAAATTTGTTTTAACTATTAAATGAACCAAAAATATGACTTATTTTATCTTTGTGAAAATATTGGACACAGTGTGTTGTCAAGCTTATGAGATGCGATGCAAGTGTAAGCCACTGTGACACTATTCTTTTTTATTTAATTTTTTTATAAATGTCTAATGATAATGTCAATGAGGGATTTTTAATCACTGCTATGTTAAAATTGTAACTAATATTAATACTGTTGTTGATAATATTCATTTTTGTTTCACTACTTTTGGTTTGTTCTGTGTTGTGTTTGTGTCTCCTCTCAATTGCTCTGTTTATTGCAGTTCTGAGTGTTGCTGGGTCGGGTTTGGTTTTGGAATTGGATTGCATTGTTATGGTATTGCTGTGTATTGTTTTGTTGGATTAATAAAAACTTTTTTTTTTAAATAAATAAGAATAAAAATAAAATCGATTTTTGAAAAATGAGAATCGATACTGAATCGTACAACGAATGGCGATTTGAATTCGAATCGATTTTTTCCCACACTCCTAATAAATAACATGGCAGACCACTTTAAATGATGTGGTAGGACATATAAAATAATGTAGCGGACCACATTGTAACGGTACAGGTGAGAAGAAGATGGCACTGAGGCAGATAAGTGGTTTAGCCTTTGGCGTATATATTCTCAAGATGAAGTGACGTGTGTAATTAAACAAAATACTTGGGGCAAGACTAAATGGAGAGTACCGGCAAGTGTTGAAGGTGCGTGTTGAAAGGAATGCGGAAGTCCGAAGAGAACGAGGCTGGCTTGGAAGTCCGTGGCAGGTTGAGAGGTCGAGATCCGGGGAAGCAGCAAGAGGTCCATGGGAAGTTCGGGGAAAAGAGACACAGCTCGAATCCAGGGAACAGAGGGATACGTACGATACAGATGGCTACGTTCTGGCACTGGAACGCAGGACATGCTGGGGGCGGTATAGCTCGGTTGGTAGAGTGGCCGTGCCAGCAACTTGAGGGTTCCAGGTTAGATCCCCGCTTCTGCCATCCTAGTCACTGCCGTTGTGTCCTTGGGCAAGACACTTTACCCACCTGCTCCCAGTGCCACCCACATTGGTTTAAATGTAACTTAGATATTGGGTTTCACTATGTAAAAGCGCTTTGAGTCACTAGAGAAAAGCGCTATATAAATATAGTTCACTTCACTAAATAGTGTGCGGCGTCCTCATCGGCGTCAGGTGTGTTGATTGATGATTGAGAACAACCGGAGCGTGGCTGCTGCTGGAGAGGAGCGCACATGGGCGTGTCCAGAGGAAGAATGCCATAACACACATTCAATGATGTGGAGGACTACAAAAAATGGAAAGGCAGGCCACGTAAAATTATGTGGTGGACTACCGGAAAAAAACGTGGCGGACCACATAAATCTTGTGATTGGCCGCATAAAATAATGTCGCGGACCCCATTCAATGATCTGGCTTCAAAAAATGGCGTGGGGGGGGGGCACATGAAATAACGCGGCAAACCACATGAATGATGTGGTAGGCCACAAAAATGTGGAGGACCACATACAATTGTGTACCAGACCAAATAAAGTAAGTGTCTTTAAACATTAAATGAAATGGCGGACATCATATGTGGTCATTTATGTGGCCATATATGTGGCCGACCACAAAAAATGACTCGTCAGGCCACATTAACGACTGTGGAGGACCACATAAATGAAATGGCAGGCCAAGTAAATAATGTGGCACGTGACATAAAATGATGTGGCAGACCACTTGGAATAATGTGGAGGACCACATAAAATGATGTGGCGGGCCTTGATTTTGACACCTGTACTATAGAAATTGTGGAGCATTCAATAGACTGCACCTGTACTGTTGAGTCTGTCTCGGAAAACATTTGGTCCCTCATCTGAGCAGGCCTCACCAGTTCATGGACTTAGATTGGTCAGATCTAGTTTAGGACTTTGTTTTATTTTCTAATCCTGCAAACTACAAATGACCCTCAAACCCGGGCTTTGGTCGACCTTGTTCTGTGTAAATAAAGGCGTCTGTCATTTATTTTACCACTAAACCATCTCACCACAGGCCTGAAGTCTAGAATGTTTTCCCCATACAAGGAGGGCTGCAGCTGCTGAGCAAGGAGAGCTTTTTAGTGCCTTTATAAGATGCCTATAGATCCCCAAAGATAGCATTGTATTACAAAAGTCTTTTGTGCAGATCCATTAGAGGCGAAGGGACAGCTCTTGCGTTATAAAAGCGTCAAAAAGATTGAGACTTAAGCAGCTCAAATGTTTGGGCAAAATGCTGGCATTTAAAAGGGTAATTAAAAAGAGATAGCTCTTTAAATTCCTTTTCACTGAAGCCTATTAGACTAGATGAACACTTAAGAGAAAGTGCAGCAACATTAACAACCTTTCATGCTGTTATGTACACATATTGTATTTGATCATGTAGGGACATCACCTTATGAACATCTTATATCACAGTTATTCTTATTATTATCATCACGGTTGTCAAGACTAGGACTAAGGCTTGGTTTGTTCTCCCGAGGTGCAAGTGAATTGGACTGGTCATGGCGTGAAGGTAAATACATTTTTAATAATAACACTCAAAAGAACAAAAGGCGCGCTCAAGGCGGATGTACAAACTTGACTAATGAAAACAAAAGACTTGCACGGGGGAAAAAAACTATGAACAACAAAAAACACTAACTGTGGCAATAATAAACAAACTTACTTGGCATGGACATGAAGTGCGCAGAGGTGGACAGAGTGTGACAAGGGGCAAAAATGCGGGGATGTCGTCAGGACGAACAACAGAAAATGAAAAGCTTAAATAACACAGAGATGATTAACGAAAACAGGTGCGTGACTCAAAACGTGAAACAGGTGCGTGACGTGACAGGTGAAAACTAATGGTTGCTATGGTGACAAACAAGAGTGCACAATGAGTCCAAACGTGGAACAGGTGAAACTAATGGGTAATCATGCAAACAAGACAAGGGAGTGAAAAGCCAGGAACTAAACAAAACATGACTAAGACAAAAACATGATTACACAGACATGACAACGGTCTTGTGCAATGTGCGAAACAGCGATTAGTGCGCGAGCTTGCTTTTCCAGAAAAAAGTAGTATCAAGGTGAGTTTGTCAAAGTGAATTGAATGAATTGATTTACGTGGACACCAACTTAAACAAGTTGAAAAACTTATTCGGGTGTTACCATTTAGTTAATATGTACTGAACTGTGCAATCTACTAATAAAAAGTTTCAATCAATCAATCAATCAAGTGCCATAATCAATCACGGTTTTTACAATAATTTTGATTTGAAACGGTAATACAAACGGCGGTTTATAATTAATAACAGTAATTGTTACATCTTTAGTTACAAGTTAAATTAAGTGGGACAAGCGGTAGAAAATGGATTAATGGATGAATGATTTTGTAACATACAGGTATGACACATATAATTCAAAATCACTGTATTTACACTAGCACTCAAAATGATTTCTTTGTCAATTCGATTTATTTGCAACATTTTTTTTAACTTGCATTAGTTTGCAAACCATTGAAATAGTCCAACGCATACTAAATAAAGGGAGGCAAAAGCATGTAAACAAAGCAGGTAGAAGAAGGTTAAAAAAAAAGATAAACAGAGTAAAATGAAGTTAAAAATATTGAGGTAAATACAGGTAGAAGTTAAAAAGCAAGTAAAAGAAGGGCGCGAGAAGGGAAAAAATAAGTAAACAGTAAACACGGATAAAAAAAAGTAAAAAGTAAGCAAACGAAAGTAGAAGAAGGTAAAAAAAAAGGGTAAAAAAAGAAGGTAAAAGGCATGTAAAAAAGTAGCAGAAGGTAAAAAAAAGTATGTAAACATAGTAAATAAAGTTAAAAAGCAGGTAAAACAAGGTAAACATGGGTTGAAAAAAGAAAGTAAACATAAATTGAGAAGTTAAAAGAAGGTTAAAAAAAGGTAAGCATAGTCAAAATCAGGTAAAAGAAAGTAGAAGAATGTAAAAAAGTAGGTACGGTAATCATAGTAAAAGGAGGTAAAAAGCAGTTAAAAGAAGGTAAAGGTAAAAGCAAGTAGATTAACAGTAAAATAAGGCCAAAAGCAGTTGAAAGAAGGTAAAATAGTAGGGACAAATAGTAAAAGGGGGTAAAAATCAGGTAAAAGAAGAATGTAAAAAAAGGAGGTTAAAATAAAAGACAAATAAATGCAATTAGAAGGTAAAACGTAGGTAAAATAGTAAAATAAGGTAAAAAGGGAGTATATAACGGTAAGGTAAGAAGTAGGTCATCAAAGTACAAGAAGATAGAAGAAGGTAAAAAAGAAGGTACAAATAGTAAACTAAGGTAAAAAGCAGGTAAAACAAGGTAAAAACAGAAAATTTAAAAAGTAGGTAAAAATATGAAAAAAAGGTAAAAGACAAATAAAAGAAGGAAGAATGTAAAAAAAAGTAGGTAAAATAGTAAAATAAGGTAGCAAGCATTTAAAACAAGGGAGAAGGTTTTTTATTTATACAAATATAAAAATGTTTATACAATTATGCACACATCCATCCATCCATTTTCTACCGCTTATTCCCTTCGGGCTCGCGGGGGCCGCTGGAGCCTATCTCAGCTACAATCGGGCGGAAGGCGGGGTACACCCTGGACAAGTTGCCACCTCATCGCAGGGCCAACACAGATAGACAGACAACATTCACACACTAGGGACCATTTAGTGTTGCCAATCAACCTATCCCCAGGTGCATGTCTTTGGAGGTGGGAGGAAGCCGGAGTACCCGGAGGGAACCCACGCAGTCACGGGGAGAACATGCAAACTCCACACAGAAAGATCCCGAGGCCGGCATTGAACTCATGACTCCTCAGGACCTTCATATTGTGAGGCAGACGCACTAACCCCTCCTCCGCCGTGCTGCCCATTATGCACACAATACATCCGAATAATAGCAACATACAATTCCTGCATATTAAAAATATTATTTGGAGATATTTTTTCCAGTCCAATAAGGAATAAGGCCACATAATTTATAGTCGATTTGTCACTTTTCTTGCTATGTTACAGCCTTATTAATAATGAATTAATTTATCACAATAATGAAGCTGTTCAAATTTTTTGCATATGTGGTGTAATAATTCATTTTCATCCTGGGCCAAATGTAAAACCATATAAATGTATAATTGTCATTTAATATTATTATTCATTTAATTATTATCATATTGCATATGGTACACCTACAAACTGATGGAAAAAATGCTTAGCAATCAGAAGTCAAGGTGACAAGCGGAGATTAGATTAGATATTTTAGAATTCATTTCGAAAATGGGTTTTTAAAGACAAAAAAAGGTTTGAATATGTTTGTCCATCAAATACTGTTGATTTAGGAAGAAATTGTGTCGCACTAATATGGAAAAAGGCCACTAGATAAAATTTTGTTTTACAGCATTTTTACAAAAAAATTATTTTTTGTTACTATCATAATGGTGAAGCTTTTCTGAAATATTAGTAAATGTATTACTTTGTTTGAAATATATTCCTTCTAATCCTCTTATTTTCAAACTTTCTCTGTATTTACAGTGAAGAGTCGCGCCTCTGCTGCCATCTAGCGTCCGCCAGCGTGTACAACACGCTCATCCTGTTCGCCAGGTAATGTCGTCGATTGGTCGAGTCTGGGCAGGTTACAGGTAGTTCAAGGAAGCAAAGTGTTGCGAGTAAACAAGTTGTCTTTCAAGAGCGAAAAGGAGAGGAATCGCTCGGGAGCACTTCTTCTTTCATTTAAATCGTCAACATGTGGATTTTAGTCACTAAGTGGAGGAAATAGGTGGCGACGTATTTGCCCTTCGACGTTTCTAGAAGTTTTATCAGTGTCGACGTTGCGACACCTCCCTGAGCTTTATTTTCTTTTATTATGTGTCGACTTTGGCTCTTGGTGATATAAACAGCTGCTTGTGTGGAAGAGTGTGTGAGTGGATGAAACAATTTGCGGCCTATTAATGCGCCCACCGCCGGGGCATTAGTGACCATGTTGGTTCATCTTCACCACCTCTTCCTCCTCTTCCTCTTGCCCTGTGCAGAGATGGCCTGTGTCAAGAGGTCGGCACCTAAACAAGAAAGGTCACCAGAACAAGGTCAGGGATTTTCCTCACTTTATGTGACTTCATCTTATTTAAACCTGCTTATTTATGCATTTACCCAGTGTTCGTCGATGAAGGGGAGGCTCATTCGTTCCTGGGTCGTCATCTGCTGTTCAACCGGTTCGACTTTGAGATGTTCGTCCCTGGGAATTTGGAAAGGGAGTGTTTTGAGGAGGACTGCAATTATGAAGAAGCAAGGGAGGTGTTTGAGGACACACCAGCAACAGTTGAGTCCAACCATCCCCCTCAATGATGTCATTCATTGCTAGTTATTAAAGTTTGTGGGGTTTTTTTTGCAGAATGATTTCTGGAAGAAATACACGGCAGGTAAGAAAGATCATTTCAGTGTTATCAAATTAATGGTAATAGCTTAATTGCAATGTCAACGCTTGCATGAACACAATTCGTAATTTCCGAAAATTATTAGGACAGGGGCCACATGGAGGAAAATCTGTGCACACGTGGGCCAAACTATTAAAATCATGGCATTGTCCGCCCTGAGATCGGTAGGTCGTGAGCAGAGGTGGGTAGTAACGCGCTACATTTACTCCGTTACATCTACTTGAGTAACTTTTGGGATACATTGTACTTCTAAGAGTAGTTTTAATGCAACATACGTTTACTTTTACTTGAGTGTATTTATAGAGAAGAAACGCTACTTTTACTCCGCTACTTTTATCTGCATTCAGCTCGCTACTCGCTACTAATTTTTATCGATCTGTTAATGCACGCTTTGTTTGTTTTGGTCTGTCAGACAGACCTTCAAAGTGCCTGCGTTTCACCAAATACAGTCACTGGTGACGTTTCACTCCGTTCCACCAATCAGATGCAGTCACTGGTGACGTTGGACCAATCAAACAGAGCCAGGCGGTCACATGACCTGACTTAAACAAGTTGAAAAACTTATTGGGGTGTTACCATTTAGTGGTCAATTGTACGGAATATGTACTGTACTGTGCAATCTACTAATAAAAGTTTCAATCAATCAATCAAAAGTGTGAAGGAAAAAAGACACTTTTTTATTTCAACCGTACATCCCATCACAAGCCTAAAGACTGACCGCACAGTTCCTGTCTTCACAATAAAAGTGCCGCTCCATCGCACCTGCGCTTACAAAATAAGAGTCTCCGAAAGCCAGCGCAAACAAGCTAGCAAGCTACGGAGTTTGCCGCCAATGTATTTCTTGTAAAGTGTATAAAAACGAATATGGAAGCTGGACAAATAAGATGCCAAAAACCAACCACTTTCATGTGGTATTAGACAGAAAGGACGAACTTTTCTTCTCCTCCATTTGAAAACGTGGACGTTATCAGCACTACTGTCTGATTCCTATCAATGCAAGTCATCAGAATCAGGTAATACACCAACTTATATTCTTGTCTTCATGAAAGAAAGGAATCTATATCTTAAACATGCATGTATATTCATTAAAACACCTTTAACATGTAAACAAAAACGGCAAAATAAATAAATATAAATTATATACTGTATATATCAATGTATGTATATATATGATATGTGTGTGTATGTTACTCATCAGTTACTAAGTACTTGAGTAGTTTTTTCACAACATACTTTTTACTATTACTCAAGTAATTATTTGGGTGACTACTCCTTACTTTTACTTGAGTAATAAATCTCTAAAGTAACAATACTCTTACTTGAGTACAATTTCTGGCTACTCTACCCACCTCTGGTCGTGAGTTCAAACCCCGGTCGAGTCATACTTAGACTTAGACTTAGACAAACTTTAATGATCCACAAGGGAAATTGTTCAACACAGTAGCTCAGTTACAATGATAGAAAGTGTAAGGATGGAAAGGACAATGCAGGTATAAATAGACTAATATAGCGATAAAAAAATCTAACATATATACGAATATATACATAATATGTGTACAGAATAATTAATATACAGATATATTATGTCTATAACATATATACAATATATACCAATGACCATGTACAATATTACAGTATATACAGTATATGTGACAGCAGCAGCATAAAATAGAGAGTAGATCCAGCAGGAAATAGAAAATATACATTATAAACAAAGAGAAGTAGCTAACGTGTCAGGTGTCAGGTAATAGGCAGATGTCATCTATTGCTGTATGGCGAGTGATTATACAGCTGGATGGAGTGTGGAATGAAGGAGTTCTTGAATCGCACAGTGCGGGACGGAAGTTGAAGGATCGTGTTGGAGTATGAGCTCCGCTGTCCTTTAATTGTCAGGTGGAGTGGGTGGGCAGGATTGTCCATGATGGCGAGCAGTTTGTCCAATGTCCTCCTATCCCTCACAGACACAAACGCCTCTAACTGCGTGCCAATAGTTTGGCCGGCTTTCTGGATCAGTTCATCAATCCAGCTTGAGTCCCTTTTGCTGGTGTTGCTCCCCCAACCAACCACTGCAAAGTACAGTGCACTGGCCACAACAGACTGATAAAATATCTCCAACAGCTTGCTGCACACATTAAAGGACCTAAGCTTCCTCAGGAAAAAGAGTTTGCTCATGCCCTTCTTGTAAACAGCTCAGCCCAGCCCATATCGCCCAGCCCAAAGTAGGGCTGGGCGATATGGCCTTTTTTTAATATCTCGATATTTTGCCTTAGCCTTGAATGAACACTTGATGCATATAATCACAGCAGTATGATGATTCTATGTGTGTACATTAAAACATTCTTGTTGATACTGCATTAATATATGCTCTTTTCAAACTTTCATGCAGAGAAGGAAATCACAACTAAGTCAATTGACCAAAACTGTATTTATTAAACAGTTATTAAGCAGTGGCACAAACATTCATGTAGGGCTGCAACTAACAACTAATTTGATAATCGATTAATCTGTCGATTATTACTTAGATTGATCGATGAATAATCGGATAAAAGAGACAAACTACATTTCTATCCTTTCTAGTGTTTTATTGGAAAAAAACAGCATACTGGCACCATACTTATTTTGATTATTGTTTCTCAGCTGTTTGTAAATGTTGCAGTTTATAAATAAAGGTTTATAAAAAAATAAATTACAAAAAAAATAAATATATAAAAAAATTGCCCATGCGCATAGCATAGGTCCAACGAATCGATGACTAAATTAATCGCCAACTATTTATATAATTGATTTTAATTGATTAGTTATTGCAGCCCTACATTCAAGTCATTTGCAAAACAGAAAGTGCAAGATTGTCAGAGACATTTTAAAACAAGCTGTAGCGGTAAAGTCCTAGACTCTACTGCTACTGGTTGCCGAATATCAAATCAAATCAAATCAACTTTATTTATAAATGAAGCTAGTTCAGACGTGTGCAGCCGGCTAATAATCAATGTCCAGAATGATGTCCATGTTTAACCAAAATATTTATTAACATACAGTCACGTAAATCAAACTCACTTTGTAACAAAAACGGAAAATAAGCGGGAGCAAACAAATACTAGCCTGACACATTCAAAAACTGTTGCGCCTCCACTCAGCAACACCTGAGCAAGATCCCAGCCCCTCCCTAAGTAGACTGGCACTTGGCCTTGAGCCAACCCCTTTAGTAACGTCATGAATTTGACGGCCAGAAAGAGTATATGGCTCTAACACAAGCTATGAGTGCACTTTTGTGCATGATGTCACTAAGATGACATATCAAAACAACACTAAATTAAAGTGCACTTTTTGTACAGAACGCCACTACAATATTTTAAAACAAATAAAATGCACTTTTTTGCATGATGTCACACAATATATTTCAACAACTTTCAAATAAAAATGAGCTGCATAATAGGAAATCAAATAGTGTATGTCCTTCGCTATGTGGTAGGTTCCTGCGGACGTTATCTCCTTCTGTTGTTGACAATTTTTTTCATACGGTGTTGATGTGGAAATGGTTTCTTTGGCATTTTGTTGGTGTGGCACGGAACGGAGATGTTGACATGCGGAGTAAGCACTCTTCATTCTCTTACGGGTGACTTTTCAAATGATGCTACACATTAGCAGTAATGCTACTTTTTGTAGCAACGCTTTTGCCCCACACTTGACAAATTACGGTTGTCTGTTCGACATTTTCCCACTTGAAGCCAAACCACCGCCAGACGATGGACCCCCTGCTGATTTTCTTGGGAATTAATTCTTCCTTCATTTGTTACCAGATTCGCACCTTCTTTCTCTCGTATTACCACTTGCACCACAGCTAACGTTACCCATGCCGCTACCTCTCTGCTCCGCGAGGGTGTATACGTATGTGACGTATGTAAGAAGGTGCGCTTGTTTTATGTCTCTGTGAGAAGGAGATAAAACAAAGAGTGAGAAGAGCCTGTAGTGTAATGCCCGCAGCTAAAAGCAACTGCGTGAGAACGTATACTCGAATATCACGATATAGTCATTTTCTATATCGCACAGAGACAAACAGAGACAAAACCCCTACACCAAAGACTATAAAAATGGGACCCATTACCTCCCTGCTTGGCACTCAGCATCAAGTATTGGAATTGGGGGTTAGATCACCAAAAATTATTTCTGGTGCGAGCACCGCTGCTGCTCACTGCTCCCCTCACCTCCCAGGGGGTGTTTAAGGGTGATGGGTCAAATGCAGAGAATAATTTCACCACACCTAGTGTGTGTGTGTGTGTGTGTGTGTGTGTGTGTGTGTGTGTGTGTGTGTGTGTGTGTGTGACTATCAATGGTACTTTAACTTTTTTAACTTTATTAAAATTAAAAAATAAAGACAACTTCAGATTGTTTTCTTTGTCTTACTTTGGCCAAAAATAGAACAACGGCGTGGCGCAGTGAAAGAGTGGCCGTGCGCGACCCGAGGGTCCCTGGTTCAATCCCCACCTAGTACCAACCTCGTCATGTCCGTTGTGTCCTGAGCAAGACACTTCACCCTTGCTCCTGATGGGTGCTGGTTAGCGCCTTGCATGGCAGCTCCCTCCATCAGTGTGTGAATGGAAATGTTGTATTTTTTGTTTGTTTTGTTATTCCATTATGCTTCAATCCCTCTCTTTTTTTTCCCCCTCTTGCTCACAATACACCTGTGCGTCACATAGCGCTCACGTAAACACCATACGCTCTCTCTCTCTCTCTCTTTCTTTCGGTAAACCAACATGTTTACTATTTTACTTTCTTGTTTTCCTTTTTATGTCACTTATTTCACTACCTGTTTAATCCACCACTTTCTTCTTTTCTTTTTATGTTATGCTTTTTGTTTTGTTTTTCTCTTTCTATTTCTCCACCTGTTGTGTGTCCCCTTGTTGTCATCAGCATTTACACTCACAGCTAATACATGCACAACTATACACACTCTGCACACCTACATATATGCATGATAGGTTTACATTTAGATACAGACATGCATTATTTACACATAAAGTACACACATACATCCACACACTTAGTTACAGTCTAGTTTAGTATGTCCACTATACAGTTTGTCACTTGGAATGTGCGTGGTGTCGGGTCAAAGGAAAAAAATATAAAAATTCTTAATCATTTGAAGAGCATGCAAGCAGACATTGCTTTACTACAAGAGACTCACCTCTCCAAGTCCGATACCTCAAAACTGCATTCATCGCAATACCCACACACATACCTTGCTAGTTACAACTCCAAACAGAGAGGCGTAGCCATTCTCATAAGTAGAAAGGTCAACTTTACAGTTCATAACTCCATTACTGACATAGAGGGAAGATACATAATTCTTAATATTTCTATTGACGGGAGAAACTTATGTATCGCCAACATTTATGGTCCAAATGTTGATGACCCCTCCTTTTTTCACACTTTCTTCTCTTCACTTTCTCCTCACTCAAACCACTGCTTGATTCTAGGAGGGGACCTCAATTTAGTATTTAATCCAAATATAGATCGGTCCAGAGTGACTGGGAGTCACCGTGAGTCTCAGTCAGTGGTAATACTTAAGCAATATATGAAGGATTATGGTCTTTGCGATGCCTGGCGTTCTTATCACCGCACTCTTAGGGAATACACTTATTTTTCTCCAGTTCACCACTCATTCTCTCGCATTGATTACTTTTTAACTAGTAGCTCAATTTTATCTGACATCTCAAACATTCACATCCATCCTATCATCATCAGTGACCATGCACCTGTCTCACTTTCCCTCACCAACAAAACTATCACTGCACCTATCAAACAATGGAGACTTAATACATCATTACTAAAGGACCCAGACTTCCTAAACTATTTTGAGAAAGAATGGACAGATTTTTTAGATTTTAATGATCAACCAGAAATCACGGCGTGCGTTCTCTGGGAGACGGCAAAAGTAGTTATGCGAGGAAAAATTATTTCTTATTCATCATACAAGAAAAAAAAGGAACGTTTACTAGAGCAGGAACTTGAAAATGAAATAAAAATATTAGAATTAGCTTATGCGAATTCACAACATGATCACACTCTGAACAAACTGAGAAAACTCAAATTAGATTTAAGAGAAATAATTGATAAGAAAAGTCAATTCCTGCTCCAGAGGTTACGCTTAGAAAAATTTGAACATGACAATAAACCAAGCAAATATTTGGCTAACCAACTAAAATTAAACAAAGAAAAAAACTCTATACCATCCATCAAGGATTCAGCTGGGAACATTACACACGTTCCTGAGGAAATTAACTCCATCTTTAGAGACTTTTACAGAAATTTGTATACACCCCAGATTGACCCATCTCTTTCAGACATTGAGACATTTCTCAATGGTATAGACTTACCTAAATTGAATACAAGGCAGGTATCAAATTTAGATCTTGCTATTTCTGTAGGCGAACTACACGATGCTCTTCAACAGATGCCAAACAATAAGGCTCCAGGGCCTGATGGGTTCCCTGTGGAGTTCTACAAAACATTCTGGTCACTGCTAGCTCCGATATTTACGAAAATGGCTTTAGAGATTAAAGAAAACTCATTCCTTCCTCCAAATATGAACTCTGCCACGATCAGTCTCTTGCTAAAACCTGATAAAGACCCAACACTTCCATCCAGTTACCGGCCAATCTCCCTGATTAATGCTGATCTTAAAATTATCTGCAAAGTATTAGCTCAAAGATTAGAAAAAGTCACTCCATATATAGTACATCCTGATCAAACAGGTTTCATCAAAGAGAGACAATCGTCCAACAATGTTCGCCGTCTACTCAATGTGATAGACTATTCTGTTATTCATAATCTAAAAACAGCTGTTGTTTCATTAGATGCTGAAAAAGCATTTGATAGAGTGAACTGGAATTTTCTTCTAGCTACTCTACAGAAATTTGGATTTGGAGACTCATTTATAGAATGGATTAAGGTCCTATATAGTTTTCCTACAGCTTCGGTTAGAACGAACAGCCAAATATCTCCAAGGTTTAATCTTATGAGGGGCACAAGGCAAGGGTGTCCACTTTCTCCGTCACTGTTTGCTATATTTATTGAACCTCTTGCAACCGCTATTCGACAGCATGCAAATATTAAAGGCATCCATACCGCAACCGTTCATCATAAAATAAGCCTTTATGCTGATGATGTATTACTTTTCTTACAAAATCCACATTCTTCTCTTCAAGATACAATCTCACTTATCAATAAATTCAGTTCTATTTCAGATTACTCCATCAACTGGTCCAAAT